>NW_006938606.1:1021-2122 GCF_000298275.1 Orycteropus afer afer | reverse complement strand
AGCCAGTAGCTGCCTGAGGGAAGAGATGGCTCTAGTTTCAGTGGTCCAGGAGCAAGAATCAGAGCTGAAGCCCAAAGTTGAGGGGCTTTCATACAGCCCCTAGAGCCTGGCACTTTGAACTCAGACTTCTAGCCTCCTGAACTGTAGGAGAATAAACTCCTTTTTTGTTAAGGCTATCCCATTTGTGATATAGTTGTGTCAGAGTGGCACTAGGTAACCAGAACAGTGGCCAATCTTTAACAAAGGGTCAAAGTCCATTCAGTGGAGAAGAAACAGTCTTTTTAACAAATAGTGATAGAAACCTGGATATCCATACAAAGAAATGAATCAGGATACAACCTCACACCATGCACAAACACTAAATGAAAATGGATCAAAGATCTAAGTGTAAAGCTAAAACTATAAAGTTCCTGGAAGATAACACAGGGTCAAAACTAACCAAAAAACCAAACCAAATGCACTGCCCTCGAGTCGGATCTGTGTCATAGCAACCCCTCCTTGGATTTCCAAGGCAGTATCACTATGGAAGTAGATTGCCCAACCTTCCTTCTGAGGAACGGCTGGTGGGTTTGAATCTCCAGCCTTCTGGTGAGCAGTTAAAATGCCTTAGGGGTCAAAACTAGGGGAGCTAATTTTTGGCATAAATAGTCTATCAAATGAAACTAATCAAGATCTACAGAAGATAAAAGAAGTAATGGGACCTCCTGAAAATTAATACTTCCCATAAACAAAACCAAAAACCAAACTCACTGCTGTCGAGTTGTTTCTGACTCATAGCGACCCCTCCTTGGGTTTCTGAGGTGGTATCTCTGTGGAAGTAGATTGCCCAATCTTCCTTCTGAGGAGTGGCTGGTGGGTTTGAACTGCCAGCCTTCTGGTTAGCAGTCAAATGCCTTAGGCACACCACCACCAGAGCTCCCCAAAATACTTATGCATATATCAAAAGCCTACCAAGAGATAAAAAGAGAACCTACAGACTGAGAAAATATCTTTGGCAATGACATAGTAGATAAGGGTTTAATCTCTAAAATATATAGAAAATGTCAACAGCTCAACAACGAAGACAAACAATCCAATCAAACAATGGGCAAAAGATGTGAA
>NW_006938606.1:0-799 GCF_000298275.1 Orycteropus afer afer | reverse complement strand
GGGATTGGAACTTTTCACATTGGTAGTGGGAATGTATAGTGTTAAAATCACTATGGAAAACAGTATGGCCCCTCCTCAAAGAGCTAGAAATACCTTATGACCCAGCAGTCCCACTCCTGGGTCTACACACTAGAGACACAAGAGCAGTGACATGAACAGACATTGCATGCCCATGTTCATTACAGCACTATCTACAACAGCAAAATGATGGAAACAGCCTACGTGCCCTCAAAGGATGCATGGGTCATCAAATTGTTGTGCATACACACAGTGGAATACTACACAACTACAAAGAATAATGAGGGGTCCACAAAACATCTTAGGACATGGATGAGTCTGGAAGACACTACGCTGAGTGAAATAAATCAATCATAAAAGGGCAAATACTGTATGGTCTCACTTTCATCAAAAGATACAAATAGTCATACACACAGAAAGCAATGATCGTTGATGGTCACCTGGGATGGCAGGGGGAGGGAGTGGGAGTCACTTTCTAGATAGTAGATACTTGTTATTTGTGGTGATGGGAAAGGCAATACACAATATGAATCAAGTCTGTATAACTTGTCCAAGGTAAATTAAGAAACAAAGAAGAATGCAAGAATAAGGGACAATTTTGGTAAATATTATAACATACAATTTTGCAACAATAACAACCAATAAAAAATGTGTGTGACTACAGAGATAGACATGTATGCACATATATGCATAGGAAGGCACATGTGAGTGTATGAGTATGCATGTAGAGGTGTATGCAAAGGCATATGTATATACATGTTTATGTGCACTGCAAATTATA
>NW_006938605.1:0-2212 GCF_000298275.1 Orycteropus afer afer | reverse complement strand
CTATTGTCTTTATATTTTCTGTTTCATTGATTTCTGCTCGAAGCTTTATTATTTACTGTCTTCTGGTGACTGATTTGGAAGGAAGGTTGGGCAATCTACTTCCATAGTGATACTGCCTCGGAAGCCCAAGGAAGAGTCACTATGAGTTGGATCTGACTCAGTGGCAGTGAGTTTGGCTCTGGTTGCATCGTGCCTAAGGCCTTTGACAGCTAACCAGAAGGTTGGTGCTTCAAACCCACCAGCCCCTCCCTGGAAGGAAGGTTGACCAGTCTACTTCTGTAGTGATACCACCTCGGAAACCCAAGGGAGGGGTCACTATGAGTTGGATCTGAATCGACGGCAGTGTGTTGCATTTGTTTCGTTTCATAGGCTTTTCTTGCTCTTCTTTTTCTAATTGTTGGAAATGTTGGTATGAGGTGTTGATGTTGGCTCTTTCTTTTTTCATATGTGCATTCATTGCTTTAAATTGGCCTCTGATCACTGCTCTTGCTGTGTCCCAAAGATTTTGGTATGTTGTGTTTTCATTTTTGTTTGATTCAAGGAATATTTTAATTTCATTTTTTATTTCTTCTGTTACGCAGTTATTTTTAAGGAGACTGTTATTCAGTTTTCCTTGTGTTTGCTCTTTTTCTGCTCATCTATTGTTGATTTCTAATTTTACAGCATTGTGATCTGAGAAGATGCTTTGCAGTATTTCAGTGTTTTCAAATTTATTAAGGCTTGCTTTATGACCTAATGTTCCGTGTGCACTGGAGAAGAATGTATATTGTGCTTTTGTTGGGTGAAGTACTCTGTAGAAATCTATGTCAAGTTGGTGGATTGTATTTCCTTGTTGAGTTGCTTTCCAGTTGTCCTGTCTTTCATTGAAAATGGTATATTAAAATTTCCTACTATGACTGCTCACCAGAAGGCTGGCGGTTCAAACCCACCAGCCACTCCTCGGAAGGAAGGTTTGGCAATCCTACTTCCGTAGTGATACTGCTTCGGAAACCCAAGGAGGGGTCGCTATGAGTCAGGGCCGACTCGACGGCAAACAACAACAACAACAACAACTGTGACTGTGGAGTCATCTGTTTTCTCAATTCTGTTAAAGTCTGAGTTTTGTATTTTAGGGTTCTTTCATTGGGTTCATAAATACTATTATGGTTGTATCTTCCTGTTCGATTGATCCTTTAATCATTATATAATATCCTTTCTTGTCTCTTATGGTAGATTTTGTCTTAGAGTCAATTTTATCAGAAATTCCTATTATCACTCTTTTTTGGTTGCCATTTGCTTGATAGATCTTTTTCCAACCTTTTTTAGTCTTTTTTTGTCTTTCTCTCTAACATGTGTCTCTTGTAGACAGCATATTGACAGGTTATATTTTCTTATCCATTCTGTAATTCTCCATTTCTTGAGTGGTGCATTTAATCCATTGACATTCAGTATAATTATTGACAAGTATGAATTTGTTGCTGTCATTTTGTTACGTGTTTTTTCATGGTGTTGCTGGAAAAATACGGAATACTTCATGAATTTACACATCATCCTTGTGCAGGGGCCATGCTGTTGTCTATATTGTTCCAATTTTAGTGTATGTGCGCTGAAGCGAGCACCATACAGGTACTTAAAAAATCGAATGTTTATCAAGAAGGTAAATTCATTGTACTAAAGGTGTGCAGATACAAAACTTAAGTATGGGAGAATTATGAACATAAAATGTAATAAAACAAATTTTACAAGGGATGAACAAAGTAGGGCTTTGTAACTTTTCACCTTTGATTTGAGACCTGGAT
This sequence comes from Orycteropus afer afer, assembly GCF_000298275.1. Taxonomy (NCBI): domain Eukaryota; kingdom Metazoa; phylum Chordata; class Mammalia; order Tubulidentata; family Orycteropodidae; genus Orycteropus; species Orycteropus afer. The sequence goes on along the minus strand of NW_006938605.1, from coordinate 434 downwards.
AATGCTCCTTCAGTGAGCACATCCTCATCAACACTGCGTGTACTATGGCTAACCACCATTCAGCACCACTGTGGTCACTTGTGTTAGTCTTATTTCACAGCCAAGAAACCAGAAGCTTAGCAATATTCAGTAACTTGCTGATGGTCACCCAGCTAGTTTTTAGTAGAATGAGCATTTTGTAATTCTGCCTTTGGTAAGTACCATCTCGTAGCTGTTAGGGACTAAAAGTAGAGAATACGGGGGGGACGGGGAGCTTAAGTTGGAAAAGAGCCTTGCCTGTAGTGTCTGATAACCACTAACTAGTTCCGAGGACATCTTGTTGTTGTTATTTGCTATCGAGTCGGCCCCGACTCATAGCAGCCCCTCCTTGGGTTTCTGAGGCAGTATCACTACGGAAGTAGGAATGCCCAACCTTCCTTCCGAGGAGTGGCTGG
>NW_006938604.1:1486-2213 GCF_000298275.1 Orycteropus afer afer | reverse complement strand
ATTTTTCTCTTTCAGGGTTTTATATATACCATCCCATTGCCTTCTTGCTTATATGGTTTCTGCTGAGAAATCAGAGTTTATTTTTACTAGTTGTCCTTTGTAAGTAACTTTTTGTTTTTCCCATCCTGCTTTCAGGATTCTTTCTTTGTCTTTGGTACTGGTGAGTTTGATGATGATCTGGCTCGGTGATTTTCTTTTGGAGTCTATCCTGTTTGGGGTTCCTTGGACTTCCCAAATGGATATATTCTCATCTTTCATCATATCAGGGAAGTTATCTTCTAACAAATCTTGGACAATTTTCTCAGTGGTTTTATTTTTCTCTTCCTGTTCTGGAATTCCAATGACACATAGGTTATTCCTTTTGCTGGTATCCCACATGAACCTTAGGCTTTCTTCATTTTGTTTTGATCTTTTTCTGATTGATCCCTTTCCAAAGAAGTATTCAGTTATTTGTCTTAAATCTCATTAATTCTTCCATTGCATCAATTCTACTCCTTTGCCCTTTCAATGTGTTATCTATTTCTGACAATTTCGTATTTATCTTCTGGATTTCTATCTGTATATTTAGAATCATTTCTAATTTTTCATTTATTTTGTCATTTTGTTCTTGTATTTTCTTCTGAAATTCTTCCAGGGTTTTGTCTGTGTTTTCCTTGGTCTGTCTCTCAATCCTTTGAAGATACCTAAAGATAATTCTTTTGAATTCCTTATCAGAGAGTTCCAATGC
>NW_006938604.1:0-773 GCF_000298275.1 Orycteropus afer afer | reverse complement strand
ATTACAACCAGGAACAGGGAAAAGAAAAAAAGCTGATAACTAGAACCTGAAAGGGAAAGCATAAAGAATAATAGTTAAAAGGACAAAAATAATAATAATAATGGTAGTTTAAAATCAGACAAAAACAAACAAACTAAAAAACAGAAAAAAGGAAATAAAAAACCAGGGCAGGGCACCCAGGCTCCATCAAAGTGCACAGACTGGGATGGAATTCCTGCCAGCCCAGAAGGTAGGTGAGAGTGAGGGATGGTTGCACCTCCATTCACCAAGAGGTTGTGGAGTATAAGAGTAACAAGGGAAATGTCACACCTTTCCAGTAGTCCGCATCCGGAATGACCTTGTGGTTCCTGGCAATTGGAGCCTGTTCTTAAGTCCCTGGACTCTGGGAGAATGCTGTCACTTTAAATATCCAAAATGGTTGAACCACTTGTAAACATTCAAAATGGCTGTGTCCTCTAGACAGGCAAAAATCCACAGCTCAGCCTGCCTTCCTCTTCACTGCTTCCCCTTTTATTCACCAACCACCACAGCAGTCTTCTGTGCAGTCCCTGGCTAACAGGGCTGATTTTTAGGTTAATTCTTAGGTCCTACCAGGTAAGAGCCAGCCTTCAGGATCACTGCCAGACTGCAGCTCTGCATGTCTCCTTTTTTGGTGTTTTCATGTAAATTCTTCTGCTAGTTGGAGTTTAGTCCACTTCTATATCGTTCCCTTCAAGGCTCAGGGGTCCAGGATTATCTTCTGTATCTGTGTTAGTTGGTTCCCCTTTTCTTTG
>NW_006938603.1:1105-1904 GCF_000298275.1 Orycteropus afer afer | reverse complement strand
AAGGAAAACACTGACAAAATTGAGGAAATCACAGAGAAAACCGTAGAACAATTTTTAAAGACATTACAATAACAAAATAAATGAAAAATTAGAAATGATACAAAATCTACACATAGACAACCAGAAGATTAATACTAAATTTTCAGAAATAGATAAAACATTGAATGGGCAGAGGAGCAGAACTGAATCAATGGAAGACAGAATTAGGGAGACTGAAGGCAAATACCTGAACACTTCTTTGGAAAGGGATAAATAAAAAAAAAATCAAAACAAAATTAAGAAAGCCTAAGGTTCATGTGGGATACCATCAAAAGGAATAACCTACGTGTAATCGGAATTCCAGAACAGCAAGAGGCAAATAACCACAGAGAAAACTGTCAAAGATTTGTTGGAAAGAATTTTCCTGGTACGATGAAAGATGAGAATATATCCATTCAGGAAGTCCAACGAACCCCAAACAGGATAGACCCCAAAAGAAAATCACCCAGACAATCAATCATCAAATCATCAAACTTAATAAAACCAAAGACAAAGAAAGAATCACGAGAGCAGCATGGGAAAAAGGAAAAGTTACCTACAAGGGGCAACCAATAAGACTAACCTCAGATTTCTCATGAGAACCCACGCTCGGATTTCTTGAGAGAAAACAATTTGATGGTATATATAAAACAATGAAAGAGAAAAATGTCCAACTAAGACTTATGTACCTAGCAAAATTGTCCCTCAAATATGATGGTGAAATTAGGACATTTCCAGATAAGCAGAAATTAAGGAAATTTGTTAAAACCAGACCAACCTT
>NW_006938603.1:0-650 GCF_000298275.1 Orycteropus afer afer | reverse complement strand
GGCAAGGGACTTATCTCTAAGATTTATAGCAGAAGAGTGGATGACCAAACTATGGTACATACACATAATGGAATGCTATGTAGCACTAAAGAATATGTAGAGTCTGCAAAACACAGCATAATATGGATGAACTTGGAGGACATTATGCTGAGTGACATAAGTCAATCGCAGAAGGACAAATACAGTATTAGTTCATTGTTGTGGAGGGTCAAGGAAAGGTTTATATATGGAGGGAAACCTTCTTTGTTGGTTGCTGGGATGAGAATGGAGGGAACACTGAAAAAAAAAATGCATTGACCCATGTCCCTTTAGTTTTGTGTATTTCACTCTACATAAATTATATTTCAATAAAATGCATTAAAAAAAAAAAAACCTACTTCAAGAAACCATAAGAGATCTACATATATGGAAGAATATCCTATGCTCGTGGATAAGAAGATTGAACATTGTGAAAATGTCAGTTCTACCCAAGGAAATCTACACATTCAATGCAATCCCAGTCCAGACCCCATCAACATTTTTAAGGGTAAGGAAAAACCTATCACTAACTTTATATGGAAAGGAAAGAGACCTCGGATAAGCAAAGCACTATTGAAGTAGAAGAAGAACAAAGTAGGAGGTCTCACACTGCCAGATCTCAAAACCTACTA
>NW_006938602.1:801-1908 GCF_000298275.1 Orycteropus afer afer | reverse complement strand
ACAGAGTCACTGCACCATAAAGAACTGGTCAACATTCAGCCATTTCAGAAGGCAGCATATGATTGAGGACTGATAGTATTCATCCAAGCTGCAATGAAGGAATTGCCAAAAAACAAGGCTCCAGAGGTTGATGGAACACCCATCGAGATGTTTCAACAAACAGATGCAACACTGCAAACCCTGACTTGTTCATGCCAAGAAATCTGGAAGACAGCTACCTGGCCAACTGACTGGAGTAGATCCATATTTGTGCCCATTCCAAAGAAAGGTGATCCAAAAGAATGTGAATATTGTTGAACAATATCCTTAATATCCTATGCAAGTAAAATTTCACTGAAAATAATTCAAAAACACTTGCAGCAGTACATCAACAGGGAATTGCCAATTCACAGCCATTCAACTGTGTGTATCATAACAAATAATGGATAATATTGCAAAGAATGGGAATTCCAGAACACTTAATTGTGCTCATAAGGAACGTGACCAGGAGGCTTCATTTGACAGAACAAAGGGATTCTTCCTGGTTTAAAATCAGGAAAGGTGTGCATCAGGGTTGGATTTTTTCACCAAACTTACTCAATCTGTATGCTGAGCAAGTAATCCAAGAAACTGGACTATATGAAAAAGAATGAGGCATCAGGATTGAAGGAAGATTTTTTTAACAACCTGCAATATGCAAATGACACAACCTTGTGTGCTGAAAATGAAGAGGACTTGAAGCATTTACTGATGAAGATCAAAGACTATACCCTTTAGTATGGATTACACCTCAACGTAAAGAAAGGTAAAATCCTTACAACATCAATAAGCAACATCATGATAAATGGAGAAAAGATTGAAGTTGTCAGGGATTTCATTTTACTTGGATCTACCATCAACCCTCATGGAAGCAGTAGTCAAGAAATAAATCACATATTATATTGGACACATATACTGCAAAAAGACTCCTTGAAAGTGTTAAAGGGCAAAGATGTCAGTTTGTAAACTAAGGTGTGCATGCCCCAGCCATGGGATTTTCCTCATATACAGGTTAAAGCTGGACAATGAATAAGGAAGACCAAAGAAGAATGGTTGATGCATTTGAATTGTGGTGTTGGTGAAGAATAT
>NW_006938602.1:0-636 GCF_000298275.1 Orycteropus afer afer | reverse complement strand
AACAACAACAACAACAACAATTTATAGTACTTTATTACAGCAGCCCTAGGAAACCAATGTAGGGATTGTTTATATTATTAATAATGTATAATAAATAAATAAAAGAGACCTATAAATAGAAGCATAATGACAGTGTGTCATGAAGCAAGTATTATGCTTAATCCAGTGCTATGCTCCTGAAGTCCATTAAAGAAAAGAAAGGAACGTTATAAAGTTAGGACGAAATGAGGTGACTGATGCTGCCTAGGTCAAGGCAGTTTACTGGAAAGAATCAAGCTGTTGTATGTTTATTCCAACCAAGTTGAGAATCCTCAATAAAATATTTTCAAGTGCACACAACCATTATTCTCCCAATTTCCCAAGTTTGAAATTGAGTCATCTTCTTTATTGTCTGTATCCAGTCCAGTGCTTCTTAAACCACAGGTCATGACCCAGTAGACTATGAAATCAGTTTAGTGGTTTGTCCCAGTCTTTAAGTAAAAAAGAAAGAGAATAATAAAAAAAAAAGAAAGAAAGAAAGACAAGAAAATATTAGTGTGCATCACACATGGTATGGGATGCCTTTTTCATGAAATTTTATTTCTATTATTTATGCATATATATGCATGTGTGTATTGAATTATAATGTCACTAGAC
>NW_006938601.1:2865-3378 GCF_000298275.1 Orycteropus afer afer | reverse complement strand
TTATGCAACTATTGTTGTTGTTGTTGTTAGATGCCATCGAGTCGTCTCGGACTCATAGCAACAACAGAATGAAGTACTGACCGGTCTTGTGCCAGCCTCATGATCCTTGCTATTCCTGAGCCTATCATTGCAGCCACTGTGTCAATCTATCTCATTGAGGGCCTTTGCCTTCTTTGCTGACCCTCCACTTTACCAGGCATGATATCCTTCTCCAGGGAATGGTTCCTTCTGACAACATGACCAAAGTAGGTGAGACTAAGTTTGGCCATTCTTACATCTAAGGAGCATTCTGGCTGCACTTCTTCCAGGATAGATTTGTTAGTTCTTTTAGCACTTCATGGTACTCTCAGCATTCTTTGCCAACACCCCAACTCAAAAGCATCAACTTTTCTTCTGTCTTCCTTATTTATTGTCCAGCTCTCACATGCATACAAGGCGATTGAAAATACCATGGCTTGGGTTAAGCACACCTTAGCCTTCAAGGAGACATCTTTGCTCTTCAGCACTTTAAAG
>NW_006938601.1:0-870 GCF_000298275.1 Orycteropus afer afer | reverse complement strand
GTGTGCCGTCGAGTCGGACCCGACTCATAGCAACCCCTCCTTGGGTTTCCGACGCAGTATCACTACGTAGTACTAGGTAATTGAGGGGAGCTCTGGTGGTGTAGTGCCTAAGGCATTTGACTGCTAACCAGAAGGCTGGTGGTTCAAACCCACCAGGCACTCCTCCAAAGAAAGATTGGACAAGCTACTTCCGGAGAGATACAACTTCCGAAACCCAAGGAGGGGTTGCTGTGAGTTGAATCAACTCAACAGCAGTGAGTTTTTTTTTTTTTTTGGTTTAGGTAATTAAGACAGCTTATTTCACTTAGCATAATATTTTCAAGATTCATCCACATTGCAGTATAAAATAGTATCTCATTCCTTTTATTGCTGAATCATATTCCACTGTATGACTATGCCACATTTTGTTTATTCATTGATCAACTGATGGACATTTGTGTGGTTTCCAGTCATTAACTATTATGAATAATGCTGCTATGGACATTTACATAAAAGCTTTTGAGTGGTCACATGTTTTTGATTCTTTCAGGTTTATACCTAGAAGTGTAATTGCTGGGTCAAGTGGTAATTCTATGTTTGGCTTTTTGAGAAACTGCCAAACTGTTTACCACTTCCACATTGAAGGAGGAGGGACAAGATGGCAGTGTAAATAGTTGCATTCTCATGTCCCCCCTACAACTATGCCAGTAAACAACACATAAAAATTAAGACAGAAAGAGATTTCAGAGCTCTGGACAGCAGTTAAATTGTTGGAGAATGAAGGTGAATGCTGAATTAGGAGAGAGATGGAGTAAGAATGGTGGAATGGCTGAGATTTACTGACTGTCCACACCTTACCTGCTGGCTCAACTCACTGTGGCCATTTTGAAA
>NW_006938600.1:0-2156 GCF_000298275.1 Orycteropus afer afer | reverse complement strand
GACTCGACGGCACATAACAACAACAACAACAGATGATTTGGGAAAGACTCAGACAGGATCCTCTGAAATAGTCCTGTAACAGTGGAATTTATCATTTCTGTGTTGCAAGGATAACATCATCTGTTTTTGAAATGCACTTTCCCTGCCCATGAAAACCAGGTTAGTGATATTTTCCATCATCACATCCCTGAACAGCTTTCTCTGGGATGTGTCCAGCAGGGCCCACTCTTTCTGCTTGAAGCCTACAGCTACATCTTTGAAGGTCAACTGACTCCAGTGGCTGCACTGCCATTGTTCAGGTATCTTTCTTGGGGTTCTCACTCACAGACTGTCCAAACCCTTTGTGGGAATGTTGTTCTGAGCCTTCAGTTAGGTTTTTGATTAATGATCTTTCTTCTTTGAAAAATATAGGTATTTATAAGTATAACTTTCCCTCTGCGTACTGCTTTCACTGTATCTCAAAGATTTTTATACGTTGTGTTTTAATTTTTATTCATTTCTAATTTCCCTCTTGAGTTTTTCCTTGACGCATTAGTTTGTTAATAGTATGTTGTTCAGTTTCTAAATGTTTGTGTATTTTCCAGTTTTCTTTATGTTATTAATTTCTGGTTTTATACCATTGTGGTCAGAGAAAATATTTTGTACTATTTCAGTTTTCTTCAATGTATTGATACTTGTTTTGTAGCCCAACATGTGATACATCCTGGAGACTGAACCATGTGCTCTGGTGTAGAATGGGTATTCCGCTGTTGTTGGGTGGAGCGATCTATTAATCTCTGTTAACTCTAGTTCATTTATCATGTCATTCAGGTCTTCTTTTTCCTTATTGATCTTATTTCTAGATATCCTGTCCATTGTTGACAGTGGTGTATAGTTCAGAAGTCTCCCACTATTATTATTATTTCTCCTTTCATTTCTTTTGGTGTTTGCTTTATATAGTTGGATGCTCTGATATTAGGTGTATATGTATTTATAATTATTATATCTTCTGGATGGAGTGACCCTTTAATAATTTCATTAGGTCTTTCTTTGTCTCTTATAAAAGATTTTGCCTTGAAGTCTATTTTGTCTGAGACTAAAATCACTACATCAATTTCTTCTTTCGTTATGGGCCATTTCAAATTTTCTACCTCAGCCTGTGTTATTTTAGATAGGATGTGTATTTCTACAAAATTTTCTATTTCTGGCAGGTTTTCACATTTTTGGAATACAGTTCTTCATAGTTGTTTTGGTTACCTAGTGCTGCTCTGACAGGAATATACCACAAATGGGACGGTTCAAACAAACAGGGATTTATTCTATTATAATTTTGGAGGCTAGGAGTCCGAGTTCAAAGTGCCAGACTCTAGGGACTGGATGAAAGCCCCTCAACCTTGGGCTTCAGTTCTGCCTCCTGCTCTCAGCCCACTGAAGCTGAAAGCTTTTCTTCACTCACACAGCTGCTGGCTGCTGAGACGGACAAACGCAAGGGTGGCAAGTAAAAAGGCACAGTCCCAATATTACTAATCAACATAGCAGGCCACTAATTCAAGTCCAGAAGAAGTTCTAAGATCAGCACGGCATGGCAGGCTGCTGAGTTATAACTTGGCTGCATGCAGTGTTCAAACATGCCAAAAGCGGTAGACCATACCCAAAGCTTCTCCTTATATACAGGAAGCAGGCCACATCCCTAAACAACTACTCAGCTGTTTGAAGCAGATTCCACCATGGAGTTGATTACCTGTCTCAACACGGGGACTACCTACCACCAGCTACCCAGCAACTCAAAACCAGGCCCTGCCAAGTTGACATATATCCTTAACTACCACAATAGTATTCTGTTATTACCACTTAAAAAAAAAAAAAAAAGAAAAGTTTTTTTTTTGTGATGTTGCCAAATTCTTTATTCCTCATGTTATTTGTGCCTTCACTTTCTTTCCCTTGTAAAATTTGCCAATAGTTTGACAATTTTATTAATCCTTTCAAAAAGCCAACTTCTAGTCTTATGTATTCTTTCTATGTTTTTCTATTTTGTTTATCTCTGTGTGGTAGTAAGTTTGTATGTCATCTTGGCTGGGCCTGGTTGAATGGCTAGGCAGCTGGATGTAGTATTCCTCATGAGACTGGTGATCAACTCCATGGTGAAATCTACTGTGAGCAGCTGAGTAGCTTTAGGG
>NW_006938599.1:0-2217 GCF_000298275.1 Orycteropus afer afer | reverse complement strand
ATGAGTTGAACATTTGCCTGAGGTAGATACACTCCTTGGAGAGAACAATCATGGGAGAAAGAAGGGCTGTTTATGCACAGGGAGACAGGTCAGGGGGCAGGAGTGCATGGAGGGATGGACACAGGGTGAGGTAACTATTGGGAGAAAGTGGGAGGGGAGCTGTTTCATTGGGGTAAATTGTAGTCAATATCACAAGACAAAGTGTTATGTGAACTGCTATATGGAAAGTAAATTTGCTCCATAAATTTTCACCCAAATCACAATAAAATAAATAAAATTAAGTGAATCGGTGTTCTTGGAGATCATCAGAAAGAAACTACACCTATAAAATAGAGACTTTAGAAGTTACTGGAAAGTAGTAGTTAGAGTGATGCTATTGATGGATAAGACAAAGAAGTGGAGTCCACTTTACAGAATAAGTGAAGGAAGGACCTGAAGCTGAGGTGGGAGTCAGTATGCCCAGCAGAAACCAAGACTTGGCAGGTGGGGAGAGAAGAGTAGTAAGGCAGCTTGAAGAGGCCTAACTGGAAGTCTTTCTATAAACAACTGGACCAAGGGGCCCTCCTTAGACCCCTTCCTAGCTCTACAAATGCAGAACTCAGCCAGACAGGTTAGCCATAGACAGTAAAGTTTGGTAGTGACAACTGTGATGCAATAGATCACTTTTATATGGCCTTTCTAGTCATGGTCTTGTTACACTCACTAAATGATTGGGTGGGAATATGCAAATAAGGTACTTGTGGCCCACCAAGGGGATTGGACAGCTTGCTAATAATGCAAACTAACTGCATGGAAACTTGTAGGGGTGGGACCATGCAAATAAGGTGTATGGAATCCTAACAAGGGGATTGGTCAGTTTTGGCAAACTGCTAGGCTTAAAATGAGCCATCTCAGAAGTGGATAGGGAGAATCTTACTATCACCATGAAGAAGAGCCAGGAGTGGAGTTTAGACCCAGGGTTCCTATGCTAAGAACCTTCTAGACAGAGAAAGAGACCTGTAACACCAGAGATGGTGTGAGGCAGTGAGAAGCAGTGGCAAAGGAATTGTGGCAGCAGGAGCAGGAGACCAGTACAAGACAGCATGGTGGGCTTCCTGGCCCATGGAGCAGGGCAGTTATAGTGGGCATGCTGACCCATGGTACGAGAGAGCTAAGTGCCTTCAGGCAGGAGATTTCCTGATGGAATGCAGTGCCTCTAGGCACTTATAGGGGAGCTAAACAGCTTTGTAAGACTTGCCCAAGTGGGGCAAAGGCCAGCTCAAAAGTCCTAGGGGCCAAGGAAAAGGTCTACCTGTGGGCATGGCTGAGAAGCTGTCCTGACTGAAGAGCTGTATCCTGAGTCGTTCCTGATCCTGAATTGTAACCTGTTCCAAAAAAACCAAACTCACTACCATCGAGTTGGATCCAATTCATAGTGACCCCTCCTTGGATTTCCAAGGCGGTATCACTACAGAAGTAGATTGCCCGACCTTCTGAGGAGTTTGAACCACCAGCCTTCTGGTTAGCAGTCAAATGGCTTAGGTACTACGCCACCTGTTACTTCCCTATTTATTGCTATCATCATGAGTATTGTCTGTGAGTTCTGTGTGGCCATTGCAATGAATTATCAAACCCAGGAGGGAAGCAGAGAGTGCCTCGGGAGGGACAGCTGATGTCAGAATTGGTAAAAAGTTTGGAGAGAGGAGTTGTATCCGAACTTACCTTCATAGGAATCAGCCTTGGATTGATAGTGATGGTGATTTTCTCTTCCCTTTGTGATGTTAGAGGAGGTCAAATGCCTCCACCTTCCCATTCTTACAGTACAGTGCTTGGAATAAAACCCTTTCCTTTTGAGATGCCCTCACAATTCTAAAAGACAGTTCCAAGCTTGCTTTCCCTAAAATGATAAATCTAATCCCTGTGCCTAGAACCTCTAGTCAGCCTTCCCCTTCAGGGAGATACTGAATGAGAAAACAGACTTAAACTCCTGAAGCACACAAGAACTTATACCAGCCACCCAACATGGTTTTTCATTCTTGTATTTAAACAAATATAGACCACCAGACATACAAACAAAGAGAAAGATCAGAACAAAATATTTTTAAAAATTCTCCAAGAGCAGGCTGTACGATTAGGTATGTCTATGAAATGGGGAGTATATCCAAGTACATATATAGGGTTGGCAGACAATGGTCCTATAAGTTTATGTGAATGATCAGAATTCCCAGGTGTATAGTA
>NW_006938598.1:0-2066 GCF_000298275.1 Orycteropus afer afer | reverse complement strand
GTGGAGTCGAACAAGGTGTTTTTGTAAAAAACAAACAAACAAACAAAAAACCAGAAAACTGGCAAGATTTGAGAGGGTTATTAAAAGTAATGGACAAGATATTAAGACTTTGAAAGTCTAAGAGAATGCACCCCAGGAATGACCCTCTAAGTGTCAGCAAGCATTCCATAAGTTAAAATTGAATCTTGGAAGAGCTCTTACTCTTGGGTTCCCAGACCTAAAAAGATCTTTTAAGCTGTTTGTACATGAAAGACCAGGGTTTACTTTAGAAGTCTTTACTCAAAATGTGAGAGCAGTTACTAGACTGGTGGTCTATTCTTCAAAATGGCTGGACCTGGTGACTCAAGGGTGACCAGAATGTTTTAAGTGGTAGCAGCCACTGCTCTTGTAAAAAAAAGACTCAAAACTCACAGTAGGACAGCCTACCAAACTCCTAACACCTCACCAAGTACAAACCTTTCAGCGGTGAAAGGGGGACACTAGTTGTCGGAAGGAAGTATCCTTGAACAGTGTAAAGACAGCTCATACACAGATGAGCAGTAGTAATTTGTGAAATCAGATTAATGGAAACTTGCTTTCTCTCACCTGATTTTCTCTCTTAGGACCTGTTGTAATTATTTTGCTTTTACTTCTATTCAGCCCTTGCCTGTTTACCCTTTTAGTCAATTTGTATCCTCTAGGTAATGGTCCTTTCAGACAACATGACCAAAATAGGCGAGATATAATCTGGCCATTCTTGCTTCCAAGGAGCATTCTGGCAACACTTCTTCCAGAACAGATTTGTTCATTCTTCTGGCAGTCCATGGTACTGTCAGTATTCTTTGCCAACACTCCAACTCAAAAGCATCAACTCTTCCTTATTCATTGTGCAGCTTTCACATGCATAGGAGGTGATTGAAAATACCATGGCTTGGGTTAGGTGCACCTCAGTCTTCAAAAAGACATCTTCGTTTTTCAGCACTTTCAAGAGTTCTTTTGCAGCAGATTTGCCCAGTGCAATATGTCATTTTCTTGACTGCTGCTTCCACTGGTGTTGACTGTGGATCGAAGGAATATGAAATTTTTGACAACTTCAGTTTTTTCTCCATTTATCATGATGATGCTTATAGGTTCAGTTGTGAGAATTTTCATTTTCTTTGTGTTGAAGTGTAATACATACTGCAGAACATAAACTTTAATCTTTATCAAGATTTAATGCTTCAAGTCATCTTCACTTTCAGCAAGCAAGGTTGTGTTGTCTGCATATCACAAGTTGTTAATGAATCTTCCTCCAATCCTGAAGCCACGTTCTTTTTCAGGTAGTCCAGCTTCTTGGATTATTTGGTCAGCGTATAGATTATGAATAGCGGTGAAACACTGTCTGATGTATTATTGAGAAACTTTATGAATAGCCCTGGAACATTATCTGATATAGTGCTGGAAGATGAGCCCCTCAGGTCAGAAGGCATTCAAAATATGGCTAGGGAAGAGCTGCCTCCTCAGAATAGAGATGACCTGAATGATGTGGCTAGAGTAAAGCTTTCGAGACCTCCATTTGTTGATGTAGCATGACTCAAAATGAGAAGAGCAGCCCAAACTTGCAGCTTGCTGCAAACACTCATTAACAATCGGAACATGGAATGTACAAAGTATGAGTCTAGGAATATTGGAAGTTGTCAAAAATGAAATGGAATGCATAAAGGTTGATATCCTAGACATTAATGAACTGAAATGGACTGGTTTTGGGCATTTTGAATCTGACAGCCATATGATCTACTATGCCAGGAATGACAAATTGGAGAGCAATGGGATGGCATTCATCATCACAAAATAATGTTTTAAGAGCTATCCTGAAGTACAATGGTGCCAGTGATAGGATAATATCCATATGCCTATGAGGAAACCAGCAAATATTACTATTATTCAAATCTGCACACCAACTACCAAAACCAAACATGAGGTAATTGAAGATTTCTATCAACTTCTATAGTCTGAAATTGACCAACCATGCAATCAAGATGTGTTAATTATCACTGGTGACTGAAACGCAAAACTTGGAAACAAGAATCATTGGTAGTTGGTGAGGC
>NW_006938597.1:0-2220 GCF_000298275.1 Orycteropus afer afer | reverse complement strand
GGCTCAGGGGTCCAAGATTATCTTCTGTATCTGTGTTAATTGGTTTCCCTTTTCTTTGTTGAAGAGGGTCTGTGCAATCCTTCTGCCTAGTCTGCCATCTTGCCGGAACTCAGTATGGAAGCTTTAAGTCCGGGTTTCAAGTGCCAGACTCTCAGGGCAGGGTAAAAGCCCCTCAACCTTGGCCTTCAGCTCTGCCTTCTGCTCCAGGCCCACTGAAGCTATGGGCCCACTCAGAGAGTTATCTGCTGAGACTGACAGGTCCAAGGTTGACAAGTGAAAAGGGACAGTTCCAATGTTACCAAACCATGTGGCAGACCATTAATTCAACTCCATTGAAAGTCCCAAGGTCAGCAGAGCATGGCATGGTGCTGAACAAAAACACGGCTACGTGCAAGGTTCAAGCGTGCTATAAGCCAGAGACCATTCCCCAAGGCTTCTCCTTATATACAGGAAGCAGACCACATCCCTAAGGCAGCTACTCAGCTGCTCACAGTAGATTCCACCATGGATGATTACCAGTCTCATCATGGGGAATACTACATCCAGCTGCCCAGCCATTCAACCAGGCCCTGCCAAGCTGACACACAAACTTAACTACCACAGTCGATTATATTGAAAGCTGAAGTTTTAGAGTTTTTCCGTTCACAGTCAAATCCAATACTTGATGCAAGTCAACCACTGTGTTTCAAGGGCTGATGAGGCTAACCAACATGAAGCATTTTTAATTTTGTGAGTGAATGTGATTTCTAATTTTATCAAATATAGTAGCAGATATAATTAAGCTCCATTTATGTTTAATCCACTAGAATTTTGAAAGCTGGATGAGTGACACATGATGAATTACTCCTACCACCAATTTAAAAAAAAAAACCAAACTCACTGCCATCAAGTCAGATCTGATGCAGCAACCTCTCCTCCTTGGGTTTCCAAAGCAGTATCACTACAGAAGTAGATTGTTCAATCTTCCTTCTGAGGAGTGGCTAGTGGACTTGAGCCACCAGTCTTCTGGTTAGCAGTCAAAAAATGCCTTAGACACTCCACCACCAGAGCTCCTGCCATTGTTGTTATTATTGTTGTTATGTGCCATTGAGTCACACCCGACTCATAGCGACCCCTCCTTGCGTTTAGAGATCTCAAATCATCTTTCAAGGATCTCTAGTCCACCAGTCACTAAAGAAAATGTTTTCACTGAATTCTTACCTTAGGTATATTTCAAATCCATACTAGCAGCACTGCATTTGGTTATAGAAGCTACAATGAAGGTACACATGTTTGCTAATAACTCTGCCTTATGTTTATATACTGTAGCAGTGAGAAACTAAATGCTTTCAGGAACCAAGGAAGTGAAAGAAATGTGTGAATGGTTTGAGTATATGACTATAAGGTAAGAGGGAGTACTGGAGGTCTTAGAAGGTGGAGAATATTCTTCAAAGAAATAAAATTAAACATTAAAAAAAAAAAAAAGAGACCAGAACCTCATATAAAAATTAACTCAAAATGGATCACAGACTTAAATGTAAAACATAAAACCATACAACTTTTAGGAAAACAATGATGGAGAAAACCTTCAGGAGCTACAGCTAGGCAAAGAGTTCTTAGGATTGACACCAGAAATACTATCTATAAAAGGAAAAGATTGATACATTGAAAATTATAATGAAAAATATTTGGTCTACAAAAGATCTTGTTAAGGGGATGAAAAAAAAAAGTTACAGACTGGGGGAAAAATTGCAAATCACATATCTGACAAGACTAGTATCTAGAATATAAAAGAACTCTCAAAACTCAACTAAAAAACTAGCAGTCCAATTAGAACACAGGCAAAAGACATATCACCAAAGAGGGTATACAGATGGCAGATAAGCACATGAAAAGATGTTCAACATCTTTGACTTAGGGACATGCATATTAAAACCACAAGGCGATATCACCACACACCTATCAGAATGGTCAAAATAAAAAGTGGTGACAACAGTAAATGCTGGCAAAGATTCAGAGAAACTGTATCATTCATGCATTGCTGGTAGTAATGTAAAATGGTACAACCACTCCGGAAAACAGTTTGTCAGTTTCTTACAAAACTAAATATGCAATTTCCATATGACCCAGAAACTACATTCCTGGGCATTTATCCCAGAGAAATAAAAACTTAGGTTTTCAGATTGTTTGAACCAACATTGTACACTAATGTTTATAACAGCTTTATTTTTTAATAGCCCA
>NW_006938596.1:0-2169 GCF_000298275.1 Orycteropus afer afer | reverse complement strand
AAGACTGATTTATTTAATAAATGGTGTTGGTATAATTAGCCATCCATTTGGAATAAAAAGAAAAATACTTTCTTATATCTAAGCATATTTACAAGCATTTTCCAGATGGGTTTAAAAATTAATGAAAAATAAATAGTACAGAAGAAAATTAAGCAGTTAAATTTATTGATCATGGAGAGAGGTTCAAGGTCGTGGAATAGGCAAACAGACTGCACAGACCTCTTCCACAAAGAAAAGGGGAACCCATTAACACAGATAAAGAAGATAATCATGGAGCCCTGAGCTTTGAAGAGAAGAATATAGAAGCGGACTAAACTCCAACTAGTGGAAGAAGTTGCATGAAAACACCAAAAAAGGAGACATATGGAGCTGTGGTCTGGCAGCAATCCTGAAGCACAGACAGCTTGGATATTGCTGAGTGGTGTTAGGACCTAAGAATTAACCTAAAAATTGGCCCTGTTAGCCAGGGGCTGCATGGAGGACTGCACTGGTGGCTGGTGAATAAAAGGGGAAGCAGCAAAGAGGAAGGCGGGCTGAGCTGTGGACTTTTGCCTGTCTGGAGGGCGCAGCCATTTTGAATGTTTACAGGCAGTTTGACCATTTTGGATAAAGTGACAGTGTTCTCCCAGATTCCAGGGCCTTAAAACAAGCTCCACTTGCCGCGAACCACAAGGACATTCCAGACACCAACGACTGTAATTCCCCATTACTCTCATATTCCACATCCTCTTGGTGAGCAGAGGTGTGGATATCGTCACTCCCACCAACCTTGACCAGCAGGAATTCCATCCCAGTCTGTGTCCTCATATAGACCCTATGTGCCCTGCCCCGCCCTGCCCTGATTTTTTTTTTTAGCTTGTTTTTGTCTGTTTTAAAATTATTATTATTATTGCTCTTTTTATTATTATTCTTTATTCTTTCCTTCCAAGGTTCTAGTTTTCAGCTTTTTCTCTCTTCCCTGTTCCTGGTTCCATTTTTTCTTTCTCATAGTTAACCTCATTCCTTGTTTTTCTTTTTGTATTTTTCATATTTTTTTCTTCATTATTCTCCTTCTCTACCTTTTTTCTCTTATGGTCCTCTCCCCAGATATTGTGAGATTTCTTTCTTTCTTTCTTTTCTTAGTTATTGCTCCTTTGGGTTTACACAGTGTGTTTTTGGTCCACTTGCTTTTACTTTTTTCATGGTTTTTGAATGCTGCTTCTCTCTGAGTGGGAGACAGCAACAGTGCCCATATGATACAGTTACACCCATACCTTCTGCAGCTTCCCTTATTGAGAGAGAGCCACCACTTCCTTCTCCACCAACTGGCCAAAGATAAATGACTGCCAAGAAGAGCCTGACTCACCCTGAATTGCTCTTCACAAACAGTTAACAGAGATCTAAACTCAACAATGTCACAATGTCTCAGAGACAACAGAACATCACAGTCCACACATAGAAGCAAGATAAAGTGGTAGAAACAAGGGAGCAGAATACAGACCCAGAACACAACCCTAAGGAAGAAACAGCATTGGAACTCCCTCACAGGGACTTCAAAAGATTTATATTTAGGTAACTTCAAAGGTTTGAGAGACAGATCAAGGAAAACACTGACAAAATTAAGGAAAGCACAGACAAAAAACTAGAAGAATTTTGGAAGAAAATACAAGAACAAAATGACAAAACAAATGAAAAATTAGAAATGATACAAAATCTACAAATAGAAATCCAGAAGAAATACTAAATTTTCAGAAATAAATAATACATTGAAAGGGCAAAGGAGTAGAATTGATGCAATGGAAGACAGAATTAATGAGTTTGAAGACAAAGTTTGGAAAGGGATCAATCACAAAAAAAGATCAAAACAAAATGAAAAAAGCCTAAGGATCATGTGGGATACCATCAAAAGAAACAACCTATGTGGAATTGGAATTGCAGAACAGAAAGAGAAAAATAAAACCACTGAGAAAATTGTCCAAGATTTATTGTAAGAAAACTTTTCTGATATGATGAAAGATGAGAATATATCCTTCCAAGAAGTCCAACAAATCCCAGACAGGACAGACCCCAAAAGAAAATCACCAAGACATATCATCATCAAACTACCAAAACCAAAGACAAAGAAAGAATCCGGAAAGCAGCATGGGAAAAATGAAAAGTTACTTACAAAGGACAACCAATAAGAATAAG
>NW_006938595.1:0-2174 GCF_000298275.1 Orycteropus afer afer | reverse complement strand
AAAAGAATAAAAACCCACAGCCAGTGAGTAGGGCTCCATAATAGCCATAAAAACCACTTAAAATCTAATCCAATGATGTACTCACAAACACTATAGATAAATCAAAACTGAATTCATAAGAATGTTTTCTGCCACAGGAAGGCAGGAAAAAGAGAACAGATAAATGCAAAGCAGAGGGGAAAGAAGAAAACAAAAAAACAAAATACAAAATGGGAGACTTAACCCCTAATATATAATTATATTAGGTATAACTGGTCTAGTGATTTTGAGCCAGATAAGATGGCATAGATTCATCTCTCTTGTTCGTCTTCAAATAAAGACAACCATAAGAAGACTCTGAATGGTGAAAAGAAGAGGAAGATTGGCTAGTGGCTTCAAGACAGTAGGAACAACACAGCACTAAGGCATCTTATAAACCCCTCACCCAATGACAGAAGGTGACTCAGGACCAGCTACTCCTGACTCCTAACATATTAGATGAAGGTGAATCAGGCAGGCTCATTCCTTCCCCAGCTCAAATGAGCTTCCTGCTGACAACTACAGTTGGGCCCAGTGACACTGGCAAGAGTGATTGAGCAGGTGTCCCAATGACAAGTAGCCAGAGAAAGTGCTCTTCATTCCTGTGAACCAGGGATTTTCTTCTCATGCCTAGAGACATGTGGTAGCCCCACTGATAACAGCAGGGCGATCCCACCAAAACAAGTATGCAACCTAGAAAAAATTCTTTGAACACTGTGGGTCAGACTCCCTTTGCCCACCTAGAAGCACTAGTAGGCTTGACAGCACTGGGAGAGGGATCTCATCACAACAGATGGACAAGTTCAAATAGTGTTCTTCCTTATGGAGATTTCCTTTTCCCACCTAAAGTCACCATAAAAACCTACCCTTCAGAAAGCACCTCCTGACTCCCTCAAACAGAACCAGCAGGGCTCAATGGAAGAACCAGTGTTCCTAATGAGAGAACAGATGAACCAAGCTGACCAAAATAGCACAGAAAAGAGTGTAAAAATTAAATTGTCATTGGAACCACTGTGCACAAAAGTAGGCTGAGAACTATATGCTAAAGAAGAAAAACCCACTGCCACTGAGTATATTCCAACTCTTAGACATCCTATAAGACAGAGAGGAACTGATCCATAGGGTTCCCAAGGCTGCAAATCTTTACAGAAGCACATTGTCTCATCTCTCTCCTGTGGAGCAGCTGGTGAGTTCCAACTGTGGAACTTTTGACTTTTTAGTTAGTAGCCCAATGCTTTAACCACAGCACCATCACAATGTTTTCTTAAACAAGAGATTGCCTGTTAAAATAGAAGAGTTTAAGATAAGAGTTTTCTAATATAACGGATAAAATATCTAGAATAGAATTTTTTAAAAATCACTGATCATACAGGAATCAGGAAAATAACAACTTGAATTAGAAAAGAAAATCAACTGATGCTAAGACCAAGATGAAACATATGTTAGAAATACCTAATATGGATTTTAAAACAGCCATCAAAGAAGTGATTAAATGAGCAATTATGAATTCTCTTGAAACAAATGAAAAAAACAGAAAATATCAGCAAAGAAATAAAATTTCTAAAAATAAATTAGAACTGAAAAAGACAATAACTGATAAATAATTGGATAGGGTGAGTAGTAAAAGGAAGATTACAGAGAACAGAATCAGTGAACTTGAGAACATATCAATTTACCAAACAAGAAAGGCAAAATAGACTGCAGAAAAGGAACAGATCCTCAGGAACTTGTGGGACAGAAACAACAGATAAAGCATCCATATAATTGTAATCCCAGAAGAAGAAGAGAAAAAGAGTGGAACTGAAACAGTATTTGAATAAATACTGGCTAATTTTTTCCCCCAAGTTTGCAAAAGGCAGAAATCTCCAGATTGAAGAAGCTAAGCAAACTTCAAAGAAACCCACACCAAGACACACGTTCAACTACTTGGTCCCTCTGGGTAGCTGGCTGTGACCAAGCAGTGACTACAACCTTGCCCCTTGTCAGTTCTACTATACACATGGGAATTCGGATCATTCACATAAACTTATAGGACCATTGTCTGCCAACCCTATATATGTTCTTGGATATACTCCCCATTTCATAGACATACCTAATCGTTCAGCCTGTCCACTCATCTATCCACCCATATACCCATGTTTACCTTCACTGACAAC
>NW_006938594.1:0-2083 GCF_000298275.1 Orycteropus afer afer | reverse complement strand
AACTAATGAATACAGGAGCACTGCATGGTACCATGCTTATGTAGATAACATCCAAAGAAAACAAAAATTGAGGGCAAGTCACTCCAACATACAATCACCAGTTAAATATATACACAAAAAGGTTACAATGTCTCAGAGACAACAGAGACTCATAGTCCACACAAAGAAGCAAAATAAACCAGGAGAAACAAGAGACCAGGATACAGACCAAAACACATTCCAAATGAAGACACAGCATTGGAACACCCCAATAAGGAATGCAAAACAATTATATTTAGCTATCTTCGATGAACTGAGAGACAGATCAAGGAAAACACTGACAAAATTGAGGAAAACACAGAGAAAACGCTAGGACAACTTCAAAAGACAATACAAGAACAGAATGACAAAATAAATGAAAAATTAGAAATGATACAAAATCTACAGACAGAAATCCAGAAGGTTAATAATAAATTTTCAGAAATAGATAATACATTCAATGGGCAAAGGAGTAGAATTGAATCAGTGGAAGACAGAAATAGTGAGATTGAAGGCAAATACCTCAACACTTCTTTGGAAAGGGATCAATCAGAAAAAAATATCAAAACAAAATGAAGAAAGCCTAAGGTTCATGTGGGACACCATCAAAAGGAATAACCTATGTGTCATTGGAATTCCAGAACAGGAAAAGACAAATAAAACCAAAGAAAAAATTGTCAAAGATTTGTTGGAAGAGAATTTTCCTGGTATGATGAAATATGAGAATATATCCATTCAAGAAGTCCAATGAATCCCAAACACGATAGGCCCCAAAAGAAAATCACCAATGCATATCATCATCAAACTCACCAAAACCAAAGACAAAGACAGAATCCTGAAAGCAGCATGGGAAAAACAAAAAGCTATCTACAAAGTGCAATCAGTAAGACTAATCTTGGATTTCTCAGCAGAAACCACGCAGGCGAGAAGATAATGGGATGGTATATATAAAACCCTGAAAGAAGAAAATTTCCAACCAAGAATTATATACCCAGCAAAATTGTCCCTCAAATATGATGGTGAGATTAGGATATTTCCAGATAAGGAGAAATTAAGGAAATTTGTTAAAACCAGACGGACCTTACAAGAGATGCTAAAGGGAGTCTTCTGGACAGAGAACCAACAACAGCAAACAACTGACCATTAACACACATGATGAGATAACCCAAAAACCAATCCAGTTATAGAAGTATCCAAAGTAAATAATGCTACAAGATTGTAAATAAGAAACCAGACATCAATTGACAAATGAGGACAACTACAAACCACAAAGAAGGAAAAAAATGTGTAGTTAGAGAACTTCTGAATGATGGGAAAGTAAAGACAACTACAAGATAGGACAGACTGTTCTAAACTTGGGAAGAAAATTATAAATCACAGGGAAATCTCAAAGAAAAATTATAAACTTCCATATCAAAACAAAAAAGAGGACCAGCACAAATATTTACCAAATGCTAAAACAATAGCAACAAAGGAAGTGATAACACAATTCATAAACAAAATAAGCTCAGTACAGAAAATTATATGAAATAAAGAAATCACAAACACCACAAAAAGGCACATAACAAAATGACACGAACAAGTTCATGTTGTTGTTGTTGTTAGGTGCTGTCGAGTCGTTTCTGACTCATAGCGACCACATGCACAGCAGAATGAAACACTGCCCAATCCCACACCAGCTCCATGATCCCTGCTGTACTTGAGCCCATCATCGCAGCCATCGTGTCAATCCATCCAATTTCATCAACCCTCTCTTTCGTGTCAATCCCCCTCTTTCATCAACCCTCCACCCTACCAAGCATGACATCCTTCTCCAGGAAATGGTCCCTTCTTAAAACATGAGCAAAATAGGTGAGACGAAGTCTGGCATTCTCGCTTCCAAGGAACATTTTGGGTGCACTTCCTCCAGGACAGATCTGTTAGTTCTTTTTGCAGTCCATGGTATTTTCAAGATTCTTCACCAGCAACACAACTCAAAAGCATCAACTCCTCTTCGGTCTTCCTTATTCATTGTCCAGCTCTCACATGCATACGAGGTGATTGGAAATATCATGGCTTGTGTCAG
>NW_006938593.1:1478-2050 GCF_000298275.1 Orycteropus afer afer | reverse complement strand
GGCAAAAGTCCACAACTCAGCCCACCTTTCTCTTCACTTTCTCTGTTTGTTCCCCCGCCACTGTGCACAGTCCATCCAGTCCCTGGCTAGCAGGGTGATTTTTAGGTTAATTCTTAAGTCCCACAACCACAGGAATCTTTTAGAGCGCTGTCTCTTTAAATGTCCAAAATAATCAAGCTGCTTTTTAAACCTTCAAAATGGCGGCACCCTCCGGACCAGCAAAAATTCACAGCTCAGCCCACCTTTCTTTTCACCTTTTCCGTTTGTTCCCCAGTCACCATGCACAGTCCATGCAGTCCCTGGCTAGCAGGATGATTTTTAGGTTAATTTTTAGGTCCTACCATCACTAGGGAATGTCCAAGCCATTTGTGCCATCAGGGGCATTCACGTCCCTGCCAGACCGCAGCTCCGTATGTCTCCTTTTTTGGTATTTTCATGAAAATTCCGCTAGTTGGGGTTTAGTCTACTTCTGTATTTTTCCCTTCAAAGCTCAGGGGTCCAAGATTATCTTCTGTGTCTGTGTCAATTGGTTTCCCTTGTCTTTGTTGAAGAGGGTCTGTGCAGTCCTTCTG
>NW_006938593.1:0-778 GCF_000298275.1 Orycteropus afer afer | reverse complement strand
AATTCAAACTTATCAATAATTACACTGAATGTTAATGGATTAAATGCACCACTCAAGAGACGGAGAGTTGCAGATTGGATAAGAAAACAAAACCCGTCAATATGCTGCCTACAAGAGACATACCTTAGAGATAAAGACAAAAATAGACTAAAAATCTAAGGCTGGAAAAAGATGTATCAAGCAAATGGCAACTGTAAGAGAGCAGGAGTGGTGATATTAATTTCTGATCAAATTGACTTAAGACAAAAACCATAATACGAGACAAGGAAGGAAATTATATAATGATTAAAGGATCAATTGAACATGAAGATATAACCCTAATAAATATTTATGGACCCAATGAAGAGCCTCAAAACACATAAATAGACTTTAAAAGAATTGAAAAGTCAAATAAATGACTCCACAGTCATAGTGGGAGACTTTAATGGACCACTTTCTTTGAAAGCTAGAACAACTGGAAAGAAACTCAACAAAGATGTAGAAGAGCTTAACAATGCAATCCACCAAATTGGCCTTATAGATATCTACAGAGCACTTCACCCAACAGCAGCACAATATATGTTCTTCTCCAGTGCACATGGAACATTTTCCTGATAGACCATATATTAGGCTATAAAGCAAGCCTTAATAAATTAAAAAACGTTGAAATACTGCAAAGCATCTTCTCAGATCATAATGCTATGAAGTTAGAAATCAACAATAGGAAGATCAACAGAAAAAGAGTAAACACATGGATACTGAACAACACCCTCCTTGAGAAAGACTGGGTAAGAGAAGA
>NW_006938592.1:1347-1910 GCF_000298275.1 Orycteropus afer afer | reverse complement strand
TTATTCTTTCCCAGACCATTTTGAGAGAAATGTAAATCTGTTTCATGGCCTCCATGTTTCTAAAGTAGTTTCTACAAATTTATTTCAATCCAAATTAGGGCTTTTTGACCTAGATGTGCTGTGGTGCTATAACTTCGGCTGTATCAGATGACCTAAGGACATGACTGCTTCTATTTAGACCAGTTGATTAAAAAGTTAATGTGAATTTGAAAACTTAGCCTTTTTATTTTATCTGAAGAATTTCTATGAATCAACCATGAAACAATTTTCTAAAAATATTTATCAGCTAAACAGTATTATGTGCTTATTCTCTGATGACATCTTTACCAGACAGTGCAATGGAAGACTATCTACTGACTGGGACCTATGGTTTACTGCATAGGTATGTAACCATGTCATGCTTCTTTTTGTGCATTAGGGCAACATTGTTGACATTGGCTTCTAAATGAACCTGCCCCATTTCTTACTTAAAAAATAATATTTAACCATGTTTTGAATTTAATTTTGCTACTTATGCATTTCAGTGCAAAACCTTAAATTGGTGAGTTAGCAATGAAAAAAAA
>NW_006938592.1:0-547 GCF_000298275.1 Orycteropus afer afer | reverse complement strand
AATTTTTCCAAGTTTTCTTATTATAAAATAAGTTGAGAATAACTGAACTAGATGTGTTTTTTTTCCATGAAATACAAGAAATTATTTGTTCATGAACTTAAAATGACTATAAAAGTAAATTTAATTAATTTAAAAAAATTGAATTTTCTGTCAAACAATACTTTTGTCAAAGTAAGATAACTCACAGTCTCAACTTTCTTTTAAGTTTTATCTACAACTTGTGTAGTTATTAATGCCTGGATAATTCATGGTGGTAGTTTCACAAATCTGTTTTACTTAATTCCATATAAAGTAAATGGTAGTTTCATTCATGTCACTGATTTGATTAACCATCAATTTCAGTGTTCTCTTTTTTCAATCTGTAACTCTATATTCTGATTAAATCAGCAAAAATAATTACTTTTCTTTTCATAATCATCTTACAGTAATTCACTTCATAGGATTCTTATGTATATAAATAAGTTGTTGATGTGATAAGTTGTTTTGTTAGTTGCTGATGAGTCAGTTCTGACTCAGTAAGAGAACAAAACACTGCCCCATCTTGCAC
>NW_006938591.1:1098-1665 GCF_000298275.1 Orycteropus afer afer | reverse complement strand
CACAATATCTGAGGAGGGAAAAGTAAGGAAGAGAGCAAGACAAAAAGAAAAATAAAGACAAAATTAGACAAATGGAAAAAAGCAAAACAAAGAATGGGATGAACCATAGGACAAAAAGAAGAAATGAAAGAGAAAAGAAGGGAAACAGGAAGAAGAAGGAATAAAACAAAGAAGAAGCACGGAAGGGAAAGAGAAAAAAAATTAAAAGAAAGGAGGAAGAAAAAAGAATAATTTAAATACAAACAAACAAAAAAGGGAGGGATTTTTGGTAGGGCACCTGAGCTCTGTTTCTGCTGGCCAGGCAGTCAATGGGAAGCAAGGCAACTTGTACCAGTAATAGTTTCTGTCTGCTCAGAAAGGAACTGAGGACAAGGCACCTGATCTCAGAAGAGTTCCTGTTGACCCGGATGTTTGGGGTCAAGGTACCTGGAGCTGGAAAAAGTTCCTCTTGGCCCAAACAGTAGTGCTAGTAAGATATTAGTTTCCAGGAGGAATTCCGATCTGCTCAAGATGTAGCTGAAGATAGGGCATCCTATCTTAGAAAAGGTTCCTGCTGTCCTCAGAAGC
>NW_006938591.1:0-668 GCF_000298275.1 Orycteropus afer afer | reverse complement strand
CAGCTGAGTAGCTGCCTTAGGGATGTGGTCTGCTTCCTGTATGTAAGGAGAAGCTTTGGGGAATGGTCTCTAGCTTATGACATGCTTGGACCCTGCATGTAGCCATGTTTTTGCTCAGCAGCCTGTAATGCTCTGCCAACCTTGGAACTTTCAATGGACTTGAATCAATGGCCAGCCATGTGGTTTAGTAACATCCAGACTGCCATTTTATTTGTTGACCTTGGGCTTGTTAGCCTCAGCAGCCAGTAGCTGCCTGAGTGAAGAGTTTCCTCTCGCTTCAGTGGGCTGGGAGTAAGAGGCAGAGCTGAAGCCCAAGGTCATGGGTCTTTGACTAACCCCTAGAGCCGGGCACTTTGAAATTGGACTTAAAAGCCTCCATCTGTAAGAGAATAAATTCCTGTTTGTTCAAGCATCCCGTTTGTGGTATATTCTTGTCAGAGTGGCACTAGGTAACAAGAACATGTAACAAGGGGAATATTGCACCTTTCTAGCCAACAGCCTTCAGTGAATTTGCCCATTCTGTCCTCAGCAAGCAGAACCTATACTCAGGTAGCTGCCTGGATTGGAATGCCTCTTGCAAATATTCAAAATGGCTGTTCTATCAGGACAATGGACAATTCCCAGCTCTGTTTGTCTCTTTATTTACTGTTCTCCTTTCTAGTCATCAT
>NW_006938590.1:0-2169 GCF_000298275.1 Orycteropus afer afer | reverse complement strand
TCTTCCTCAGGCATGTGTTCTGGGTCTGTATCCTGTTCCCTTGTTTATCTCAGTTTATTTTGCTTCTTTGTGTGGAATGTGATGGCCTGTTGTCTCCGAGGCATCGTGGTATTGTATTAAGATCTCTGTTAATTGTTTGTGAAGAGCAGCCAATGGTGATTCAGGCTCTTCTTGGTTTTTATAGTTGACCAATTGGTGGAGATGGAAGTGCTGGCTCTTGCTTAGTAAGTGAAGTTGTAGGAGTTGTGGGTGTACTTGTATCTTATTGTGAATGTTGCTATCTCCTACTCAGTGAGACAAAAATTACAATTGAATAACCATAAAAAAACTAAAAGCACATGGACAAAAAATACACCAGGAAATCACACAAGAACAGTAACCCAGAAAAAGTAAAAGGGGAGAAACGAAGAAGAAAACAGGAAAACCTGCAATATCTTTGGATAGGGCTCTAAGAGAAAACAGATGGAGAAGTACAATAATGAAGGGAAAAATGCAAAGAAAAAAAAATTAAATCAGAAATTGGGAAAAGAAAAAACATAAAAGGTGTAAACTAGGACCTTTTCAGTCGTGCATGTGCGGAGAGTTCTTGGGGTTACTGGAAAGTAGAACCTCTTCTTAAGCCCCTGGAATCTGGTAGAGCGCTATCTCTTTAGGTTGTCTCTGGCTGCTGGTTATGTGTTGATTTGTTTTGTCTTGGTTTTATGGTTTATTATTTTGAAAAGGTGAAGCTGGTGTATTTTATTTTATTGATTCAGGTATGTTGGTTTCTCTGCTGTTTTCTTTTTGATGGTGGAATCACTGTGTGGAATGTGGATATGTGTTTCTGTTTGTCGTAAAGAGGGTTTAGAATTTGAAGTGGGAGGTTTTGTGGTAATTGACTGAATATGGTTTCTTCTATTGAATGAGTGAAGTTATTGGCGTCTTAGAAGGTGGGAGCCAAAGAAGGAAAGCTTGGTGTTGCTAGAGTTGGTTTCTAGGGCTTTGTGCAGGCTATTTTTGATTACAAGACCGCGGCTCAATCTCAGGAAACATTCCTGTTGTTAGGGAGTCACAACTTTCCGCCAGGCTCAGGCACATTCAAAGACATTACTTCTGAGGCCCCTCAGTGCCAAAGAGCTGATCCAAGGGAAATTCCTGGCACCACACTCAGCTGCGGTTTCCTCTCTCTCCCCACCCCATCTGCCCATAGTGCTGGCACAATCCCGCCAGACCGCTAATGGTCTGGAGTTTGTCTGTGATACCGCCCACCTGCAGCTCCAAAGATGTGCGTGATTTCAGCTGTGTTGGAGTCGGGGGAGTACCTGCTAGTAAACTGTGGTCCCAATATCTGTGACAAAGATAAACACGATGTCTCTCAGGCGGACCCAAGCCCACTCAGTCACCTGCTGAGAGGGGAGGGAGCTTGCCCTCCTGGTGCAACAGTGAGCTCTCTGCTTGAGTCTCAGCAGTGGTGCGCACCCCCGCCTGCACCCAGGTGACCCAAATTACCAACAAAATCAGGTGCTGGAGGCAGATCCCTGGGGCTGCCCACTGGGATGTTGGAATGGTTGCTGGTATGCTGATGTAGGGTGTCTTCTTTCTTGGCTAACGGGGATCTCAGGTGTTCGCCCTCGCCCCCCAGTCAGTGACTGCCCCAGGGAAGTTTCTAATGGCCTCTCTCAGTTGCCCGTCCGTCCTCCGCCAGGTAGCTCTTTCTTAGATAATTTCCCTGCGCCTTCCCTCTAATTCTGCTCTTCTGTGTTTGGTGCACTCTGATTCAGTGAGCTGTTCAGAGCACCAATATCCCTAATTCAAACTGCTGTACCTAGTTTTTCAAGCACTTAGATGCTAGAGGGAAATAGCGTGGTGCTTACTGATGAGACTCCATTTTGAATCGATAACTCTAGCCATTTAACTCCCCAGTAGTGAGTTGAAATTAGAAAGAACAGAGAGAATGTGTAATTATCACAGCTTCCAAATATTTTTTCTGTTTTGATCCCCTGCTGAAAATTTGCATTTCCACTTCAGTTATACTGAATTATAATCTACATTTTTTTTTGTTTGTTTGTTTGGCTGGAAGCCACAGGAGTGGGTTCAATTCCAGACCTGAGGGGCAGCTATGTGCCATAGTCTCAGGGGTTCCACCAGGCTCTGTCAGACCATCTTTGCTGTAATCTTTTTTTTTTTTTT
>NW_006938589.1:1271-2197 GCF_000298275.1 Orycteropus afer afer | reverse complement strand
AAATACTCCAGATGGACAACTTCAGCAATCAGGAGCTCCTCAATTGCTCATAGAAAATCCCACCTTGGAGTTTACAAAGACTTATGGGTAGAAAATTCACACTAAGTAATTTACTACACCACAAGTCTATTGGCTAGGATTTTGTTGAAGATTTTGCATCTATACTCATGAGGGACATTGGTCTGTAGTTTTTCTTTTGAGTGATGTCTTTGCCTGGTTTTGGTATCAAAGTTATGCTTGCTTCATAAAATGAGTTAGGGAGGGTTCCATCCTTTTTTATGTTTTGAAATAGTTTGAATAGGATTGGTGTCAGTTCTTCTCTGAGTGTTTGGTTGAATTCTCTGGTGAAACTGTCTGAGCCAGGACTTTTTTTTTGTTGGTAATTTTTTATGACCTGTTCAATTTCTTCTTTTGTTATGGATCTGTTCAGCTTTTCCACATCAGTCTGTGTTAGTTTAGGTAAGTGATGTGTTTCTAGAAATCTGTCCATTTCTTCTAGTTTTTCAAATATATATATAGTATCCTGATATTATCCTTTTTCTTTCAGTTAGTTCTGTTGTGATGTCACCCATTTCATTTCTTATTCAAGTTATTTGTATTCTCTCCCTCTTTTCCTTTGTGAAATCTCTCAGTGGTTTGTCAGTTTTATTAATCTTAAAAAAAAAAAACAAAAAAACAACTTCTAGTCTTGTTGATTTTTTTCCATTGTGTCTATATTTTCTGTTTCATTGATTTCTGCTCGAATCTTTATTATTTCCTTTCTTCTGGTGACTGTAGGCTTTTCTTGCTGTTCTTTTTCTGATTGTTGGAGGTGTTGATTTTAGCGCTTTCTTCTTTTTTGATGTGTGCATTTATTGCTATAAATTGGCCTCTGATCACTGCTTTTGCTGTGTCCCAAAGATTTTGGTATGTTGTGTTTTCCTTCT
>NW_006938589.1:0-509 GCF_000298275.1 Orycteropus afer afer | reverse complement strand
GTTTCTTTCTAGTTGTTCTATCTTTCATTGAAAGTGGTATATTAAAGTCTCCCACTATGACTGTGGAGTCATCTATTTGCCTTTTCAACTCTTTTAAAGTCTGACTTATGTATTTGGGGGCTCTTTCATTGAGTCCATAGATATTTATTATGGTTATATCTTCTTGTTTAATTGATCCTTTAATCATTATATAATGTCCTTCCTTGTCTCATATAGTGGTTTTTGTCTTAAAGTCAGAAATGATTATTGCCACTCCTGCTCTTTTACAGTTGCCATTTGCTTGATATGTCTTTTCCCAACCTTTGATTTTTGGACTATTTTTGTCTTTGTCTCTCAGGTGTGTCTCTTGTAGACAGCATATTGATGGGTTTTGTTTTTTATCCAATCTGCAACTCTCCATCTCTTGAGTGGTGCATTTAATTCATTAACATTCAGGGTAATTATGGTAAGTTTGAATTTGTTGCTGTCATTTTGTTATGTGTTTTTTCATGGTGTCCCTGGTTTCTTTG
>NW_006938588.1:1061-1995 GCF_000298275.1 Orycteropus afer afer | reverse complement strand
TTCCCAGTCCTATTTTGAGAGCCTTCTAACCTAACCGGACTGTTCATAAAGTTGTGCGGTAATGTATCAAACAGTGTTTCTTTGCTATTCATAAGTTTTTCCCTGGCCAATTCTTTGAGATGTGGATGGCCTCTTCCTTCTTCCTAGTCTGTCTCAGTCTGTAAGCTAGGCTGATACCTGTGCACCATGTGCATCCTGCTGGGTTTGAAACACCAGTAGCTCAGCCTCAAAACTCACATCACCACGTCACCACAGTAGGACAAACCAACAGACAAGTTTGTCTCCCTGTTGGAAACCTCTTGTACCACCCTTACCTGGGTCCCTGCAGCTGACTCTTCCTCTGTCTGGATTCCTGGGCCTTTTAATCCCCTTTGTCCCGCTCTCCTGCCCTGCTGCTTTGGGTGTGCTTGAGTTCCCTCTCCTCACCTGGATCCCTGTGGCTGACAGTCCTATGTTTAACTTTTTTTTTTTTTTTTAAATTGTGATTTGGGTGAAAATTTACAGAGGAAATATACTTTCCACACAGTAGTTTACATACACTTTGTTTCATGACATTGACCACAATTTAGCACAATGCAACATCTCCCCTCCCACTTCCTCCTGATAGCTACCTCTTCCCTGTGTCCATCCCTCCATGTACTCCTACCTCCTGAGCTGTCTCCCTGTGCCTGAGCAGCCCTTCTTTCTCTCATGCTTGTTCTCTCCAAGGAGTGTTTCTACCTCAGGTAAATGTTCAACTGATATACCTGTCTATTGTTTGCTGGAAGCCACAATGTGTGCTCAATTCCAGACCCGAAGGGCAGCTAGGGGTCATGGTCTCAGTGGTTCCACCAGGCTCCATCGGGCCAGCAAACCTGTTCCTTGCTTTTTTTTTTTCAAAATGATTTTGAGTTTTGTTCCACTTGTTCTCCTTGTCTATCCAGGATCTCCTACA
>NW_006938588.1:0-682 GCF_000298275.1 Orycteropus afer afer | reverse complement strand
TCTTCACCCAAATCAAAACTTATCTCTATCTATGTAACAGTATTCTCTTCCTTCCCCTCCCACCCCTGGTAACCAACAAAGTAAAAGACCTTCCATAAATGTTTCCTTGACTATTACAATAACAGACTGATACAATATTGGTTCTTTTTTGACTGACTTATTTCACTCAGCATAATGTCCTCCAAGTTCATCCACATTATGTGGTGTTTTGCAGACTCTACATTATTCCTTAGGGTTGCATAGTATTCCATTGTGTGTATGTGCCTTAGTTTGGATATCCATTCCTCAGTTGATGGACACTTAGGTTGTTTCCATCTTTTGGCTATTGTAAATAGTGCTGCAATGAACATGAGTGTGCATATGTCTGTTCTTGTCATGGCTCTCAGTTCTTTAGGGTATATACCTAGTAATGGAACAGCTGGGTCAAATGGTATGTCTAGTTCCAACTTTTGAAGGAATCACCATACTGCTTTCCACAATGGCTGTACCATTTTATAACCCGCCAGCAATGTATGAGAGTCCCAATCTCTCCACATCCTCGCCAGCATTTGTTATTTTCTGTGTCATTGAACTTTGCTACTAGTGCAGGAGCAAGATGGTATCTCATTGTTGTTTTGATTTGCATCTCTCTAATAGCTAGTGATCATGAGCATTTCTTCATATGTTTGTTGGCCGCTTGAAT
>NW_006938587.1:10426-11591 GCF_000298275.1 Orycteropus afer afer | reverse complement strand
CCTCATACATATATGAGAGCTGTCTAATGAATAAGGAAGACTGAAGAAGTGTTGATGCTTTTGAGTTATCATGTTGGCAAAACATGCTGAAAGTACTGTGGCCTGCTAAAAGAACTAACAAATATGTCCTGGAAGAAGCACAGCCAGAATGCTCCTTGGAAGCAAAAATGGCCAGACTTTGTCTTGCCTACTTTGGTCATGTTGTCAGAAGGGACCATTCTCTGGAGAAGGATGTCATGGTTGGTAAAGTGGAGGGTCAATGAAGGAGGGGAAGGCACTCAATAAGGCCTTCCTTTTTACATGATGGCTGTATAAATGGGCTCAGGTATAGTAGGGATCTTGCGGCTGGCACAGGACCAGGCAGTGTTTCATTCTGTTGTACACAAGGTCATTATGAGTCAGAGATGACTCAACGGCACAGAACAACAACAACAAAGCCAGCAGCCTACTGTATTGCCTGATGATCTTGGGTTTGTCAGCCCCTGAAGCTACATGAGTAAAGAGAAGTCTCCTTCCAGCCTGAAATCTGATCCATGGATTTTCCAACTTCTACAACTTCATGAATCATTTCCTTGAGAAAAATCTTTAGGTAAGTGTCACTGGTTGTGCTTTTCTAAAGAATCCAGTCTATGAACTAGTAGGTATGTCTCTGAAACAGGAGTGTACCCAAGACCATGTGTAGGGTTGGCAGACAGTGGTCCTATAAGTGTGTTTGTATGATCTGAATTCCCAGGTGTATAGTAGAGCTGACAAAGGACAAGGTTGTAGTCACTTCTTGATCACAGCCAGCTACCCAGAGGGACCAAGTAGTTGAACTTGTGAGCTCGGGACCATAGTCATAGGGGACATCAAGCTCAATTGGCATAACATACTACATAAAATATTTTTTCACCTTCTACTTTGGTGAGTAGTGACTGGGATCTTAAAAGCTTGCAAGCAGCCATCTAGATGCACTGATGGGTCTCTCCTCATCCAGAGCAAAGAAGAATGAAGAAAACCAAAAATTCACAGAAACAATTATTCCTCGTGACTGGTACATCACGCAATCCTCAGCCTATATGACTATGGGAGACTAGGTTTGCTGGTCTGATAGAGCCTGGTGGTGGAACCACTGAGACTATGGTCCCTAGCTGCCCTTCAGGTCTGGAATTGAACTCACATCTGT
>NW_006938587.1:3026-3636 GCF_000298275.1 Orycteropus afer afer | reverse complement strand
TCGACCCGACTCATAGTGACCCCTCCTTGGGTTTCCGAGACAGTATCACTACGGAAGTAGATTGCCCCATCTTCGTTCCAAGGAGTGGCTGGTGGGTTTGAACAACCAGCCTTCTGGTTAGCAGTCAAGTGCCTTAGCCACTATGCTACCAGAGCTCCCATTCATTCTGTATTCTGAGCAAATAATCCAAGGTTCTGGACTATAAGAAGAAGAATGTGGCATCAGGATTAAAGGAAGACTCATTAACAATTTGAGATATGCAGGTGACACAACTTCACTTCCTGAAAGTGAGGATGACTTGTAGCACTTAGTGATGATGAGTAAAGACTACAGTCTGCAGTGTAGATTATACCTCAATATAAAGAAAACAAAAATCCTCACAACTGGACCAAAAAGCAGCATCAGGATAAATGGAGAAAAGATTGAATTTGTCAAAGACTTCATATTGCTTGGTTCTATAATCAACACCAACGGAAGCAGCAGTCAAGACTTCAGTCGATGTATTGCATTGGGCAAATCTGTTGCAAAAGACTTCTTTCAAGTGCTGAAAAGCAAAGATCCCTCCTTGACAACTAAGATGTACCTAATTCAAGCCATGGTATTTTCAATC
>NW_006938587.1:0-651 GCF_000298275.1 Orycteropus afer afer | reverse complement strand
ATAAATTTTAAAAATAAAAGAATCCAGCCTAATACAATTTCATGCTTTCAGCTTGCCTTGGGTATGTTTTGTCCTTCTTTCTCTAAGTTAAGGTAGGAGCTTAGATGATTGATTTGTGACATTTACTTTCTTTCTAACATAAGAAATTAACGCTATAAATTTCCCTCAAAACACTACTTGAGCTGTGTCCCATAAACTGATGTGTTGTATTTCATTTTATTCAGTTCAATATATATTTTTTTATTTCCTTTGAGGCTTCCTTTTCAATCTATGGGTTATTTAGAAGTGTTTTGTTTAGTGTCTGAACGTGTAGATTTTTCTGTTATCTCTTTGTTATTGATTTCAGGTTTGACTGTGTTATTGGTAGAGAACATACTATATATGATTTCACTTCTTTCAAGTCTGAGGTTTGTTTTGTAGCCCAGGGTATGGTCTATGTTGGCATATGTTCTTTATTCACTGCCTCAAGTTGGTTCTGACTCATAGAGATCTCTCCTTGGGTTTCTGAGGCGGTATCTCTATGGAAATAGATTGCCCAGTCTTCTTTCTGAGGAGTGGCTGGTGGCTTTGAACTCTCAGCCTTCTGGTTAACAGTCAAATGCCTTAGGCACTACACCATATGAAAAAAAAAATTTGCTGCTGTTTTGGGGT
>NW_006938586.1:1206-2038 GCF_000298275.1 Orycteropus afer afer | reverse complement strand
ATCGCTTAAGAGCATCTGTGAAGGCCTCTCATGTCAGAGAATAAGAGCCGCTGCCAGGCCACCCTGAAAACGGGCAGACTCCATCCTGGGAGGTGGTGGGTGCAGGGAAAAGCTGAGGATGGAGAGAGGCCCTTAACTTGAGAAGGGCTTCCCTTAAGGCCCATTGGATGGGATCTGAGAAAACACGTCTGGATTATCAAGTACACAGGGGTAATTCACAGGAGGAAATATTCTTAAAGATTCTGAGGGAGGTTCTTGCTGGGAGATGAGAGAAGGGGTCACGTGGCAGGGGACCCAGGAGGATTTCGTTTTTCCGTGCTCACTAGCCTTCTAGTGGGTGCTTGCTTGGCACCACATGTGATAGGCCCTTGCTGTGTGGTTATGACAGACATGGAGCTGGCTGTCGCTGATCGCGGGGAGGTGGGTGGGCAGAGAAATAGTAATGGGCACAGGAGGAGGGGCAAATTGCCTCTGAGGACGGTAGGTAGGATGACTGTGAGCCACGAAGCCCCCTGCCCTCATGTACTGGGGGCAGCTGGCTAGACAGTCTGAGGACAGAGCCTTCTCCTTCAATGCCGGGCCCTACCCCACAGTGGGAGGAGGTAAGAGATACCTTTGACTTTGTCACTGTGAGAGAGAGTACCCAAATAGTACAAAAAAATTCCATTTGGAGAAGTGTGAGCGTGTTCCCACATTTTGTTTATTCTCCTTCTCTTGCTGTGTGTCTCTGGATCCATCGATACAGGTTTCTTTTAGTTTTTTAAAATTTTCTGAAGATATTTGAGGATCCAGAGCACATGACTGAGCCCAGCACCTCCAGTTTGGAAGCAAA
>NW_006938586.1:0-606 GCF_000298275.1 Orycteropus afer afer | reverse complement strand
CAAGACAGATGCTAGTTCTTTTAGCAGTCCATGGCACTTTCAGTATTCTTCACCAACACCACATCTGAAAAGCACCAACTCTTCTTTGGTTTTCCTTATTCATTGTCCAGCTTTCACATGCATGTGAGGTGATTGAAAATACCCTATCTTGGGTTGTTGTTGTTGTTGTTATGTGCTGAGGAGTCGTCTCTGACTCATAGCGACCTTATGGACAACAAAACACTGCCCGGTCCTGTGCCAGCCTCACGCTCCCTGCCGTACCTGAGCCCATCGCTGCAGCCACTGTGTCAACCCATCTTGTTGAGGACCTTCCCGTCTTTTGTTGACCCTCCATTTTACCAAACATGTCATCCTTCTCCAGAGAATGGTCCCTTCTGACAACATGATGAAAGTAGGTGAGACAAAGTCTGACCATCCTTGCTTCCAAGGAGCATTTTGGCTGTACTTCCTCCAGGACAGATCTGTTAGTTCTTTTAGCAGTCCATGGTTCTTTTAGCATTCTTTGTCAACATCACGACTCAAAAGCATCAACTCTTCTTGATCTTCCTTATTCATTGTCCAGCGCTCACATGCATATGTTGTTGTTGTTGTTAAGTGCCGTCGAGT
>NW_006938585.1:1408-2037 GCF_000298275.1 Orycteropus afer afer | reverse complement strand
AATAGGTTGGTCATTTAGTAACTTCACACATTGCATAATTAACTTGATCATTATTTTCCGTTAATTAGTTTTTAAATTTAAAATGAAGAAATTAACATTACTTACCTTTTGAAGATTTTGTAATGGTTACATAATTCATACACGTTAGACAATTTTAAGAAAGGTGAAGTTGGGTATTGTGGTTTCCTAGTGCCACTCTGACAAGAATATACCACAAATGGGATGGCCTTAACAAGCAGGAGTTTATTCTCATGATTTGGAGACTTTAAGGCCAAGTTCAAAGTGCCAGGCTCTAGTGGCTGTGTGAAAGCCCCTCAACCTTGAGCTTCAGCTCTGCCTCTTGCTCCTGGCCCACTGAAGCTAGAGGCATCTCTTCACTCAGGCAGCTACTGGCTGCTGAGGCTAACAAGCCCAAGTTCGACAAATAAAATGGTGCAGTCCTGATGTTACCAAACCACACAGCAGGCTGTTCATTCAAGTCTGTTGTAAGTCCCAAGGCTGGCAGAGCATGACAGGCTGCTGAACAACAACACGGCTACATGCAGGGTCCAAACGTGCCATAAGCTAGAGACCGTTCCCAAAGCTGCTTCTTATATACGGGAAGTAAAGCACATAGCCAAAGCAGCTCC
>NW_006938585.1:0-727 GCF_000298275.1 Orycteropus afer afer | reverse complement strand
ATTAAATTGGCTGGAGTTGAAATGAACACTCTATTTCTTGGGTAGCAACTTTAGTGTCAGTGCAGATCTTTTGTCTTTGCTGACCTTCTTTGATTCTGTAATGCAGGCATGATTCAGGGGCCAATGAAATATGTGAGTAGATAACATTTCGACATTTCCTCACCTAATATCTCTTCCCCTTCAAGAATCTTCCCACTTTCTTCATTAGCCATGGTTTATCTGACTTCATTTTTCTTTTTCCCACAGCCAGAAAAAATAAAATCTTTTCACTGACTCTAATTTTGAATGTGGCATACCAACTTCGCTTAGCTTCAGACTAAAAGCCATGAAAATGATAAATTATTTAGTTTAGCTCTTTTCCTCTCCTCTTTCAAGCGTGTGTTGTGGTTGCTGTTAGGTGCCATCAAATGAATTCCAGTTCACAGCAGAATGAAACACTACCTACTACTGTGCCATCCTAAAAATTGTTGCTATGTTTGAGACTATTATTACAGCTGATGCGTCAATCTATTACATTGATATTCCTATTTTTTGCTGGCCCTCTACTTTACCAAGTTTTTGCTGTTGTTCTTAAGTGCCGTCGAGCCGTTTCTGACTCAGAGCGACCCCATGCACAACAGAACGAAATACTGCCCGATCCCGGGCCAGCCCCACATTCCCTGCTATACTTGAGCCCATCATCGCAGCCACCATGTCAATCCATCTCGTTGAAGGCCTCCCCCTCTTT
>NW_006938584.1:2975-3619 GCF_000298275.1 Orycteropus afer afer | reverse complement strand
TGGCTTTCACTGTATCCGATTCATCTGTTCCAGAACTCCTAGCCAATCTATATTGCCCCAAAGCACCACATGGGAGATTGGCTTTCACTGTATCCAATTCATCTGTGGCTGTTGGCTTAATTTTTCTCCATTGGTCTGTTGAAAAGGCAGAATGCCTTGATAGGCTGTTTATATGTGGAGACATTTTGCATGCTTACAGTTAACCCTTCTTCATGGTTGTGAGAGGAGTCCCTGGGTGGTCAAGCAGTGAACGTGCCATGTTCAATGGCACAGAAAAGTTGGAGGTTTGAGTCCACCCTGAGGTGCCCTAGAAGGAAGCCCTGGCCAACTATGTCTAAATAATCAGCCATTGAAAATCTTGTTGAGCACAGTTTGACTCCGACACCCATGAAGTCACCATGAGTTGGAATTGACTTAATGGCCACTGATACTGGTATTTATTCCTTGAAGCCTTGGTAAAATTGTTCGTACAACTGGGTCTTTTGTCTTTTATTCAGGGGGGTCTTTCTACTACCAATTAAATTCTATAATTATTATTGGTCTGTTCAGTTTTTCTATTTCTTCCTGGATCAGTTTTGGTCATTTATAATTTCTCAAACATTTTGTTTTAAACTTCTTGCCATAGAGTTTCTAGTCTGAATTGG
>NW_006938584.1:0-1170 GCF_000298275.1 Orycteropus afer afer | reverse complement strand
ACTATGAGTTGGAGCCAACTCAATGACAGTGAGTTTGGTTCTTTTGGTTTGCAAGTAAAATTATACTGAAGATAATTCAAAAACAGTTGCATAAGTACATTGACAGGGAACTTCAAGCTGGATTCAAAAGAGGACTTGGGATGAGGGATATTATTGCTGATGTCGGATGGATCTTGACTGAAAGCAAAGAATACCAGAGAGATGTTTATCTGTGTTTTATTGCCTATGCAAAAGCATTCAACTGTGTGGATCAAAAAATTATGAAAAATATTGTGAAAAATGGGTATTCCAGAACACTTAATTGTGCTCAAGGAGAGCCTGTTCATAGACCACGAAGCAGCCATATGAACTAGAGTGGTATAAAATCAGGAAAGATGTATGTCAAGGTTATATCCTTTCATCATACTTATTCAAGAAGCTGGACTATATGAAGAAGTTGGAAGAAAGCTCATTAACAACCTGTGTTACGCAGATGACACAAACTTACTTGCTGAAAATGAGGAGGACTTGAAATACTTACTGATGAAGATCAAAGACTATAGCCTTCAGTATGGATCACATCTCAACATAAAGAAAACAAAAATTCTCACAACTAGACCAATAAGCAACATCATGATATGTAGACAAAAGATGGAAGTTGTCAAGGATTTAGTTTTACTTGGATCCACAATCAGAGCCCATGGAAACAGCAGTAAAGAAATCAAATGATGTACTGCATTGGG
Organism: Orycteropus afer afer; assembly: GCF_000298275.1. Lineage (NCBI taxonomy): Eukaryota > Metazoa > Chordata > Mammalia > Tubulidentata > Orycteropodidae > Orycteropus > Orycteropus afer. Next base: position 448 of record NW_006938584.1, on the reverse strand, counting down.
AAAATCTGCTACAAAAGTGTTAAAAAGTAAAGATGTAACTTTGAGGACTAAATTGCCCTTGACCCAAGCCATGACATTTTCAATTGCCTTGTATGCATATGAAAGCTGGACAATGAATTAGGAAGATTGAAGAAGAATTTTTTTTTTTTTTTTAAATTGTGATTTGGGTGAAGGTTCACAGAGCAAATTCACTTTCCATACAGCGGTTTACATATACTTTGTCTCATGACATTGACCACAGTTTACCAGAATACAACAGCTCCCCCCTTATTTCCTCCCCATAGTTACCTCTTCCCTGTATCCATCCCTACATGCACTCCTGCCCCCTGAGCTGTCTCACTGTGCATAAGCAACCCTTCTTTCTCCCATGATTGTTCTCTCCAAGGAGTGTATCTACTTGAGGTAAATGTTCAACTCATATGCCTGTATTTTGTTTGACTGGAAGCCA
>NW_006938583.1:0-2185 GCF_000298275.1 Orycteropus afer afer | reverse complement strand
TCTCTCTCTCTCTCTCTATAAATATATATACATATATATACTTTGCTGTTTTTTTGTGTGTTTCTCTAGAGAACCCAATCTAACACAGGGAGAATGATCTAGAATGATCAGTACTATGATATAAATCAGCAAACTTCCTGATTTTCAAAGATAAAAAGAGAATATTTCAGGAATTGAGAACAAATAATCACATCACTTACACTGGGAAAAATTAGGCTGCCCTTGAACTCCTACATATAAGGATTCAGTGAGATCAGACCACCAGCAGGATGCATCCACACTACCTTGACACTGGCCAATTGATTCTCTCTCTGTGCTTTGTCACCTCCAAAATGGAGGTATAAATAGTATCACCTTCACTGAGTTGGTCTGATGATTAAACGAGTTAACATTGTAAAGCAACTGGACAAAGACTTGGTATAAAATAAACATTGCCTTTTTTTTTTTTTTAATTGTGATTTGGGTGAAAGTTTACAGAGCAAATTCACTTTCCATTCAGCATCTCACATACACTTTGTCTCATGACATTGACTGCAATTTCCCACAGTGCAACAGTTCCCCTCTCACTTCCTTCCCAAAATTACATCTTCCCTGTGTCCTTCCCTCCCATGCACTCCTGCCCCCCAAGCTATCTCCCTGTGCATACACAGCCTTTCTATTCTCCCATTGTTGATCTCTCCAAGGAGTGTATCTACCTAATGTAAATGTTCAGCTCATATGCCCGTCTTTTGTTTGGCTGAAAGTCACAGGATTGGGTTCAATTCCAGACCTGAAGGGCAGCTAGTGCCATAGTCTCAGTGGTTCCATCAGAAACATTGCCTTTCTTAAATAAGATGCCTAGAGAATAGAAAAACTAGAGAAAATCAATGAAAACAAATGTTGGCTCTTTGAAAAGATCAACAAAATCAACAAGCCTTTAGCTCGACTGACCAAGGGGGGAAAAGAGTAAAGCCTCAAATTACTAAATTCAGGTGTAAAAGAGAGGAAATTTACTACCAACCTTACAGAAATAAAAAGGATTATAGTGGATCACCTGACTTATTTATAAGCCTAAAAAACCCAAACTCACTGCTGTTGAGTTGATTTGACTCATAGAAACCTCTCCTTTGGTTTCTGAGGCGGTTATCTCTACGGAAGTAGATTGTCCAATCTTCCTTCTGAGGAGTGGCTGGTGGTTTGAACCACCAGCCTTCTGGTTAACAGTCAAATGCCTTAGGCACTATGCCAACAGAGCTCTCAATTTATTTATAGTGTTATTTATCTACTTAGAGTGTTTTTTATCGCATCTCTTTGTACAGTTGTCCTAGTGGTTCCTCAGGGAGCTACTATATCTATATGTGACTTTTCGTAGCCTATTGGCATCAACATTTTAACACTTTGAGTGAAGTGTTGTTGTTGTTAGGTGCTGTTGAGTTTGCTCCGACTCATAGCAACCCTATGCACACCAGAAGGAAACACTGCACTATCCTCACAATCCTTGCTATGTTTGAGCCTCTTGTTGCAGCCACTGTGTCAGTCCATCTCATGAGGGTCTTTGCCTTTTTTGCTGACATTTCACTTTTCAGAGCATGATATCCTTCTCCAGTGAATGGTCCTTTTTGACAGCATGACCAAAATAGGTGAGACAAAGTCTGGCTATTTTCGCTTCCAAGGAGCATTTTGGCTGCACTTCTTCCAGAACATATTTGTTTGTTCTTTTGGCACTCCATGGTATTTTCAGTGTTCTTTGCCAACACCACAATTCAAAGGCATCACCTCTTCTTCAGTTTTCCTTATTAATTGTCCAAATTTCACATGTATATGAGGCGATTGAAAATACCATGGCTTTGTTCAGGTGCACTTTAGTCTTCAAAGTGACATCTTTGCTCCTTAACACTTTAAAGAGGTCCTTTACAGATTTCCCCAGTGAAATATGACATTTGATTTATTGACTGCTGCTTCTATGGGTATTGATTGTGGATCCAAGTAAAATGAAATCCCTGACAACCTCATTCATTTCTCAATTTATCAAGTGAACTGTAGAGACCTTATTTTAATTTAGTTCCCTTTACCTTCCCTGCTTAAAAATGATTCACTAATTTTGTTGTTGTTAATAGTATATACAGGTTGTGGCTGGCAAGATGGTGGAGTAGGCAGAAAGACTGCACAGACCCTCTTCAACAAAGAAAAGGGAAACCAATTAACA
>NW_006938582.1:1123-2341 GCF_000298275.1 Orycteropus afer afer | reverse complement strand
CGCAGGAGAGTATGGAGGGATGGACACTGGGAAGAGGTAACTATAGGGAGGAAGTGGGAGGGGAGCTGTTGCATTGTGGTAAACTGTGGTCAATGACATGTGACAATGTATATGTGAACTGCTGTATGGAAAGTGAATTTGCTCTGTAAATCTTAACCCAAATCAAAATAAAATAATAAAAACATAAAAGAAAGAAAAAAAAAAGAACTTGCTCTCAAGGCAATTCCAACAAAAGTAAGAGTCTTCCAAGCAACACATGGCAGCATCAATAAAACAGTGTAGATATCCCCCAAATGAAAGAACAAGTCAATACCCGTTGGCTGGTTAAGAAAGCAATTCCAACTTTTAGAGTCACACGATCTCTCTAACATGCTTTTTAAAAATATGATAATAGATAATAAATGTAATCTTCTATAAACGTGAGATTTAATGAAAGAAAGGGATACACAAATAACTTCTTTGTCTTTACCCAGGTTTAAAGGTAAATTTTTGGAACTGAAACTAGAATTCAGTACACTATTTTATATTATGTATGTGCCCTAGTGGCACAACGGTTAAGTGCTCAGATGCATTTCAACCCACCAGCTGCTCTGTGGGAGAAAAGATCTGGTGCTCTTCTCTTGTAAAAATTATGGCCCCGGGAACTCTATGGGGAAGTTCTACTCTGACATACATGGTTGCTATGAGTCAGATTCTACTTACCAATACACAACAACCACAATATGTGTGTGTGTGTGTGAAGTAAATTATTACTATCACTAATTATGGGAGCTCTGGTAGCGTAGTGCCCAAGGCATGTGACTGCTATCCAGAAGGTTAGTGGTTCAAACCCCCAGCCACTCCTTGGAAGGAAGACTGGGCAATCTACCTCTGTAGAGATACTGCCCAGAAACCCAAGGAGGGGTTGCTGTGAGTTGGATTCGACTTGACAGCAGTGAGTTTTTTTTTTTTAATCATTAATTATGAAGGTTTAATGAAGGAATCCTGGATTATTAATATTAACAACCAATGAGTCTATCCTGTTCATTATTTTTAAGTGACTTTTTTCCAAAATTAAAACCATTTGCTTCTTTGATGATATTTCATAAAAGCTAACCAACAGCTTCTTTCAGTTACTATTTTAAATGGTTAGGGTACTTGCTTATTAAAAATTGAAAATATTCTACAGGGACTCAGGGATTTTTGTCAACATCTTTATAGCTTTGTTAAGTAGCAAAA
>NW_006938582.1:0-598 GCF_000298275.1 Orycteropus afer afer | reverse complement strand
TTTCAAGCTCTTCAAAGCAAACACATCAGAACTAAGATACCAAATCTACCAACTTGCTTCTCCAACCTACAGTCAGGTTACTTATATCTATGAGAAGGGGTTATGTGTAAAAAACATTTTATTATAAAAATAATACAAAGAAAGATTGGGCAATCTACTTTCGTAACGATACCATCTTGGAAACCCAAGGAGGGGTCGCTATGAGTCGAATCCGACTCCACAGCAGTGAGTTAATGCTACTAACGTGGAAAATTCAGAAAAATTACAAACAATGGAGGGACAATTTCAAACTCACTACCTAGAGAAAACCACTATTACCATTGTCTTTTCTTCAAAGTGTTCTACTACACAGTTAAACAAAGATGAGGACATATTTTTTATTATCACTCATTCTATTGTGTGTTTCTTAGTGTCAGATGATTCAATAGAACTCCCATAGCTTCTCTTTACTTCTAGTTCTCTCAGTGGCTCATTTCATTGTTCTGAAATGACCATGTTAGACATTAATTGCACTGTGCGATGCGTATTACCATTATTGATTTAATAAAAATGAAATTGTTCATAGGAGGTAAGAATGATTAAGTATTAAAGAACTGAC
>NW_006938581.1:938-2117 GCF_000298275.1 Orycteropus afer afer | reverse complement strand
TTGGGGTATTGGAGTTTTCTAGAAATCTTTGAGGTAAGTCCCTTGCCAGACATGTAATTATTGGCAAATATGAATTTGTTGCTGTCATTTTTGCTACATGCTTTTTCCTGGTGTTGATTTCTTTGTTCCATATAATTTTCTATGCTGAGCTTATTTTGTGTATGAATCGTGTTATCACCGCCTTTGTTGCTATTGTTTTAGTATTTGCTAAATATTTATGCTGGTCCTCTTTTTTATTTTGATGTGCAGGTTTATCATTTTTCTTTGAGGTTATCCTGTGACTTACAGTTTTCTCCCCAAGTTTAGAACTGTCTGTTGTATCTTGTAGTTGTCTTGACATCCCTACCATCTAGAAGTTCTATAACGACACAGTTTTTTCCCCTCTTTTTGGTTTATAGTTGTCCTCATTTGTCAGTTGGTGTCTCTGGTTACCAGAGACAATCTACAATCTTGTAGGCTTCTTTACTTTGGATACTTCTATAGCTGGGTTGGTTTCTGGGTTATATCATCATGTGTGTTAATGGTCAGTTGTTGTTGGCTGCTGTTGCTTCTCTGTCAATAGGACTCCCATTAGCATCACTTGTAAGGTTGGTCTGGTTTTAACAAATTCCCTTAATTTCTGCTTATCTACAAATGTCCTAATTTCACCATCATATTTGAGGGACAATTTTGCTAGGTATGTAATTCTTGGTTGGAAATTTTTCTTTTTCAATGTTTTACATATACCATCCCATTGTCTTCTCGCTTGCATGGTTTCTGTTGAGAAATCTGAGCTTAGTCTTATTGGTTACCCCTTGTAGGTAACTTTTTGTTTTTCCTGTGCTGCTGTCATGATTCTTTCTTTGTCTTTGGTTTTGGTAAGTTTGATGATGATATGTCTTGGTGATTTTCTTTTGGGGGGGTCTATCCTGTTTGGGGTTCGTTGGACTTCCTGGATGGATATATTCTCACGTTTCATCATATCAGGGAAATTCTCTTCCAACAAATCTTGGACAACTTTCTCTGTGGTTTTATTTTTCTCTTCCTGTTCTGGAATTCCAATGACAAGTAGGTTATTCCTTTTGATGGTATCCTGCATGATCCTTAGGCTTTCTTCATTTTGTTTTGATCTTTTTTCTGATTGATCCCTTTCCAAAGAAGTATTCAGGTATTTGTCTTCAATCTCATTAATTCTGTCTT
>NW_006938581.1:0-578 GCF_000298275.1 Orycteropus afer afer | reverse complement strand
ACTTATACACTCACCACCTGTCTCCTTTCCTGTTGTCAGCCTGTTGTATGTTCCTGCTGACCTTGGCAAACAGAGCCTATTCTTAGGTCCCTGGAATCCAAATGAGAATGCTATCACTTTAATATCCAAAATGGCCATTGCTTGTAAGCATTCAAAACAGTTGTGGCCTCGGTCACTTTAAATATCCAAAATGGCTGCCGTGTGTAAACAATCAAAATGGCTGCACCCTCCGGACAGCTGAAAGTCAACAGCTCCGGTTGTCTTCCTCCTTGCTGTTTCCCTTCCTAGTCATAGGCCACCAGTGCAGTCGTCCCTGCAGCCCCTTGGTGACCAGGGCTGATCTTTAGGTGAATTCTCAGGTCCCAACACAACTTGGCAATATTTAGGCTGTTGGTCCTGTCAGAATAGCTGATAGTCCACAGCTCTGTCCATCTCTGTACTCACTGTTTTCATTCAGGTTTTTCCACTAGTTGATGCCTAATGAACTTCTGTATAGTTCCTTTCAAAGCTCAGGGCTCCAGGATTATCTTCTGTATCTCTGTCAATTGGTTTTTCTTTTCTTTGTTGAAGAGGGTCTG
>NW_006938580.1:1168-1892 GCF_000298275.1 Orycteropus afer afer | reverse complement strand
TGGTGTAAAATTCCACAATTCTGGATTCAATTTCTCCTTATGTAGGATAGATAGCATCACCACCCACCAAAACTTATTCTCTGAGATCTTGGCAACATTTTATTTTTTGATGTGAATAAAATTTGTAGCTTTTAGGATTGTAGCCTGAAATTAAAATGATAACATATAACACCTTTATCTCTATTCAAAATTCCACATCTGCATCAACAGCTATGTCTCTTCCCCAGCTGCATTGTTAGTCATCCTGCTTTTAGTTAATAATATCTAAAACTTAATTTTAAGTTGTTCATGGTTTCACATTTTAATCATGCTTTACAGTAATTTAAACAGTTTACTTATTTTTATATTTCATAGTTTCCTAATTTTAATATAAACATTGCTGCAATGTATCCTTGAACATAATTTTTCAAAACTTTTGTGGATATATTAAACCGTTTCTTATAATAGATTACTAAGAATAAAATACCATATTAAAAATGATCATTAGCTTTTACAGATCTTGAAGTTAATTTTTTAGATATATGCTCTTTGACACCGTCCCAGAAAAGTTCATACAAGAGATAACATTTTTGACATCGACCATTCCCTTCTAATTAATAAAAATAATTGGATTAATTTGATAAACTGTGAAGATTATGAATTTCCCTGTCTACTTATTCTTTTTTTTGCAATCTGTTTCAAATTTATTTATTTTAAATTGTGGTTTGAGTGGAACTTTACAGAA
>NW_006938580.1:0-761 GCF_000298275.1 Orycteropus afer afer | reverse complement strand
TTGCTTTTGGTTGTTGATTTCTTGTTTCCTTTATTCATTTTGCAGTTAGTGTTGCCATTATAGATTATAATGTGTTGGTACTTGAAATAATAGCTGTGATAAATAAAGACAATATTACTAATCATTGCAAAAAAATTATTAGCAAAATTAAATTTCATACAAGAAGTAAAGAGTTTGCTGTACAATGAGAGTGTATATATCACTATGAAGCTAAAATCTATATTACCAGTATCTAAAATAAAGATCAGCCTTGGGAGACAGCTCTTACTGGAGCATCTAGATGAAGACAAATTATAAAAAAAGTCTTGCAATCTACCTCCAAAAATTAGCCAATGAAAACCTTGTAGATCATAATAAAAACTATCTTAGTCCTTTAATTTTGGATATATCATCAACTGGGTTCAACTACTATTGAGACAACTGAATTCTGTAAGTATGCAATGTTAAAAATATAGCCTAAAGAAATATCAATATTAACAAATAATCAAGAATGTTCTGTAAGTATGAGATATCAAAGCGATGCAGAGTCTGTGCCAAAGGGGCAAGAAGGCCACATCTTCTGACCTCCTGTAACCCCACAAGAGGAAGACAGAATCACCATCAGCAGCCCAAAGCCTATTCCTGTGAGGCCAGACATGCTGCCTCCCTCCAGCCCTTTCACCAAAGCTGACATCACCCATTCCACCCACAGCACCCACCACCTCTCTGTTAGGTTCAATAATTCACTGCAGTGTCCACACAGAACTCACAGATTATGGAGT
>NW_006938579.1:0-2208 GCF_000298275.1 Orycteropus afer afer | reverse complement strand
TTTTTCATAATGTAAATTTTCACAGCTGAATTTACACAAAGAAAAAAATGGAAGCTAACTCAAATTTCAAAACCATTTAAATGATTGGTTGTACATGTTATAGTGAAACACTTTATAATGAAATATTGTCATGAAACCAAACCCTAAATCCATTGGCATCAATTCTGACTCAAAGCAACAATACGGTTTACAAGAATATAAATCTTTATGGGAGCACACTGCCTCATCTTTCTCCTGTGGAGTGACTGGCAGGTTTTAACCACTAATTTTTTGGTTAGCAGCTGAATGCATTAGCCAGTGTGCCACCAGAACTCCTATATTGCCATACATATGCTGTTTTTCAAGATGAGTTTTCAAGCTACGTTATTAAAAAGTAAAAGCCAAATACCAACAACACTGTATTAGTCACATTTGGCTATGCTGCAGTAACAAACATTGGATGCTCAGAGGCTTAAAACATAAAGGTTCATTTCTGGCTCATTCAAAAGTACTCTGCAGCAAATGGTGGCTTGTCTCCTCAGCTTGCTTCCATGGGACGCCCTCCTGGCAGTTCAACCTGAGACTTCAGGTTTCCCTCTCACTTGTCAATGCCTCAACCAGCTATTTGGTTCTGAGTAAGTGCAAAAAGATGGGATATATAGTCCTTTCACATGCCCAAGAATGAGAGGAAAATTAGTGAGAATTAGAAGCCTCTAAAACAGGTGGGGTCACTATGAGTCAGGGCCAACTTGATGGCACACAACAACAAAAACACAGGTATATGGAATCCTTGAGTGGTACAAATGGTTAAGGCACTTGGCTGCTAACTGAAAGGTTGGTGGTTTGAGTCCATCCAGAAGTATCTCAGAAGAAAGACCTGGTAATTATCAAAAAATCCACCCTGGAACACTGTATGGAGCACAGTTCTACTCTGACTCACATGGGATTGCCATGAATTAGAATCAACTAAAAGGCAACCAATTTAAACATAGGTATATTTTCTTGGTTCTCTTTTCATTATTAATTCTTTATTGCATGCACATATATGTATATGCATATGTTGTTGTTAAGTGCCATTGAGTTGATTCCGACTCACGGTAACCCCATGTACAATAGAACGAAGCACTGCCCTGTCCTTCACCAACCTCACGATCTGTTCTATACTTCAGCCCATCATTGCAGCCACTAGGTCAATCCATCTTGCTGAGAGCCCCCTTTTTCTTTCACCCTCCACTTTACCAAGTATGACATCCTTTTCCAGGGACTAGCCCCTTCTCACAGCATGACCAAAGTAGATGAGATGAAATCTGGGCATTCTTGCTTCTAAGGAGTATTCAGGCTACACTTCTTCCAGGATAGATCTATTCATTCTGCTGCCAGCCCATAATATTTTTAGCATTCTGCACCAACATCACAATTCAAACACAAAAACACCATGGCTTAGGTTAAGTGCACCTTAGTGACACTTTAGTCTTCAAAGTGACATGTTTGCTCTTCAACATCTTAAACAGGTCATTTTGCAGCACATTTGCCCAATGCAATATGACATCTGATTTCTTGACTGCTGCTTCCATGAGTTTTGATTGTGGATCCAAGAAAAATAAAATCTTTGACAGCTTCAATCCTTTTTTCCACTTATCATGAGGTTACTTATTAGTCCAGTTGTGAGGATTTTAGTTTTCTATATGTTGAGGTGGAATTCATACTTATCTGATGGTGTAGTGCCTATGGCATTTGACAGGTAACCAGAACACTGGTGGTTCATATTCACCAGCCACTCCTTGGAAAGAAGGTTGGGCAATCTACTTTTGTAGTAATACTGCCTCAGAAATCCAAGGAGGGGTCACTATGAGTCAGATCCAACTCCACAGTAATGCGTTGCATTGCATTGTGTAATCCATACTGCAGACTGTAGTCTTTAATCTTCATCAGCAAGTGCTTCAAGTCAACTTCACTTTTAGCAAATAAGATTGTGTCATCTGCCTCTGCCACATTCTCCTTCATATAGTCCACTTTCCCAGATTATTTGCTCAGCATACAGATTGAATAAGTATGGTAAAATGATACAAGCTTGATGCACACCCTTCCTGATTCTAAACTATGCAGCATCTCCATGTTGAGACCATCTAAAGAATAGATTTGATGCATTGAACACCAATGACCCAAAACCAGAGTATTGTGGGATGACATCAAGAGCATCATCCATGAAGATACCAAGAAGTCATTAAA
>NW_006938578.1:933-2194 GCF_000298275.1 Orycteropus afer afer | reverse complement strand
AAAACACAGAAAAAACCCTAGAAGAATTTTGGAAGAAAATACAAGAACAAAATGACAAAATAAATGAAAAATTAGAAATGATTCTAAATCGACAGATAGAAATCCAGAAGATTAATACTAAATTGTCAGAAATAGATAACACATTAAAAGGGCAAAGGAGTAGAATTGATTCAGTGGAAGACAGAATTAATGAGATTGAAGACAAATACCTGAATACTTCTTTAGAAAGGAATCAATCAGAAAAAAAAAGATCAAAACAAAATGAGGATAGCCTAAGGTTTAAGTGGGATACCATCAAAAGAAATAACCTACGTGTCATTGGAATTCCAGAACAGGAAGAGACAAATAAAACCACTGAGAAAATTGTCCAAGATTTGTTGGAGGAGAACTTCCCTGATATGATGAAGGATGAGAATATATCCATTCAGGAAGTCCAACGAAACCCAAACAGGATAGACCCCAAAAGAATATGACCAAAACATACCATCATCAAACTCATCAAAATCAAAGACAAAGAAAGAATCCTGAAAGCAACATGGAAAAATGAAAAGTTACTTACAAAGGACAACCAATAAGAATAAATTCTGATTTCTCAGCAGAAGCCATGCAAGCGAGAAGGCAATGGGATGGTATATATAAAACCCTGAAAGAGAAAAACCTTCAACCAAGAATTATATACCTGGCAAAATTGTCCCTCAAATATGATGGTGAAATTAGAAGATTTCCAGATAAGCAGAAACTAAGGGAATTTGTTAAAACCAGACCAATCTACAAGAGATATTAAAGGGATTCCTTTGAATAGAGACCAAAAATAGCAAATAACAACCATCCATTAATACACAAGATGACATAATCCAGAAATCACAACTATGGACATATCCAAAGTAAAATAAGCTTACAAGATTGTAAACAGGGTACTAGAGACATCAATTGGCAAATGAGGACAACTACAAAGTAAAGAGGGACAACACTGTGTAGTTACAGAACTTCTAAATGGTGAGGAAGTCAAGAAAGATGCAAGATAGAATGGACTGTTCTTATCTCAGGGAGAAAATTATAAATCACAGGGTAACCTCAAAGAAAAATAATAAACATTCACATCACAATAAAAAAGAGGACAAGCACAAATATTCAGCAAATACTAAAACAACAGCAACAAAGGAAATGACAACACAATTCATAAACATAATGAGCTCAGCACAGAAAATAATATGGAACAAAGAAACCAGGGACACCATGAAAAAACACATAACAAAATGAC
>NW_006938578.1:0-504 GCF_000298275.1 Orycteropus afer afer | reverse complement strand
AGGACATTATATAATGATTAAAGGATCAATTGAACATGAAGATATAACCATAATAAATATCTATGGACCCAATGAAAGAGCCCCAAAACACGTAAATCAGACTTTCAAAGAGTTGAAAAAAGCAAATAGATGACTCCACAGTTATAGTGGGAGACTTTAATACACCACTTTCAATGAAAGATAGAACAACTGGGAAGAAACTCAACAAAGATGCAGAAGAGCTAAACAACACAAACCATCAACTTAACCTTATAGATATCTACAGAGCACTTCAGCCAAAAACAGCACAATATACATTCTTCTCCAGTGCACATGGAACATTTTCCATGATAGACCGACCATATGTTAGGCCTTAATATATTTAAAAACATTGAAATACTGCAAAGCATCTTCTCAGATCATAATGCTCTCAAATCAGAAATCAACAACAGGAAGATCAACTGAAAAAGAGTAAACACACAGAAACTGAACAACACCCTCCTTGAGAAAGACTGGATAACAGAA
>NW_006938577.1:0-2189 GCF_000298275.1 Orycteropus afer afer | reverse complement strand
GTAGGGGAAGATTAAGAATAATAATAAAAAGGACAAAAGTATTAATAATATAAATTGTTTTAAAATGGACAAATACAAGCAAACTAATCACCAGAAAAAAGAAAGCGAAAAAGAAAAAAATTAAAATAAAAAAAGAGAAAAAGAAATCGGTGGAGGACAGGGCAGGGCACCCAAGCTCCGTCTGAGCACACAGACTGTGATGGAGTTCCTGTGTGCCCAGAAGGTAGGTGGGAGTGGAGGATGGCTGCACCTTCGTTCACCAAAAGTAACAAGAGGAATGTCATACCTTTTCAGTCTTGCAGGTCCCGAGTGCCCTTGGGGTTGCTGGAAAAAGAACGTGTTCTTAAGCCCCAGGGATCTGTGAGAGTGCTTTCTCCTTAAATATCCAAAATAGTCAAGCCGCTTTTTAAACCTTCAACATGGCAGCATCCTCCAGACCGGCAATAGTCCACAGTTCAGCTCACCTTTCTCTTCACCTTCTCCTTTTGTTCCCCAGCCACCGTGCACAGTCCTCCATGCAGTCCCTGTCTAGCAGGGTGATTTCTAAGTTAATTCTTAGGTCCTACCACTACTCGGGAATCTCCAAGCTGTCTTGCTGTCAGGATCGCTCAGGATCACTGCCAAACCGCAGCTCCGTCTGTCTCCTTTTTTGGTAATTTCACGCAAATTCTTCTGCTAGTTGGGGCTTAGTCCACTTTTATATCCTTCCCTTGAAGGCTCAGGGGTCCAGTAATATCTTCTGTGTCTGTGTTAATTGGTTTCCTTTTCTTTGTTGAAGAGGGTCTGTTCAGTCTTTCTGCCTAGTCCGCCATCTTGCCCTCCACATTTCTTACAGACTACAATGTGCCAAATATGTTACTTACATCCTTTTACATCTGACCTTAGTATGACAAAGCAGATATTATTATTATCATTTTACAAATGATGAAGCAGGAACTCAAACAGATTAGGGCACATAGTATGGTAGATTATAATACTGTTTACCCTAATTTGGCCCTTCTTGTATGAAATCAAGCATGGTAATATGACTTGCTTTTGGCCAACGAAATGTGAACAGAAATGATGTGTGCCAGTTCTGGGCAGAAGCTTTAAAAGCCAGCACTTGAGTTCCACAGTCTTTTATGAAGAAATGGAAAAAATCAATTCTCAAACTTCTATTGAATTATAAAGGAACCTGAATACCCAATGCAATTCTGAAAAAGAAGAACAAAATAAAATGACCCGCACTCCCAATTTCAAAACATACTATAAAGCTACAGAAATCAAAACAGCCTGATACTGGCATAAGAATAGACATATAGATGAATGGGATAGAATTGAGAGTCCAGAAGCCCATACATTTGTGGTTAACTGATTTTTAGTAAGAGTGCCAAATCCATTCAGTGAGGAAAAAAAAAATCTCTTCAATAAGTGATGCTAGGTCAACTGGAGCTCCATGAGCAAAAGAAAGAGTTGGAGCCATATATCACAGCCTATATGAAATGTAATTAAAAATGGATCAATGAAAAATATAAAATCATAAACCCTTAGAAGAAAACATAGGGGAAATACTTCAATTCCTACAATGGATTCTTAGATATGATATCAAAATCATGAGCAACAGAAGAAAAAATAGATAAATTGGACTTCACCAAAATTAAAAACTATTGTGTGTCCAAGGCATTTATCAAGAAAATGAAGAGACAAGAAGGAACAATCAGAAAAAGAGAGTGAGTGGTTGCACAACTTGAAGAATATAATCATTGTCACTAAACTGTACATGTAGAAATAGTTGAATTGGTGTATGTTTTGCTGTAAATATTCTCAACAATAGCATAATAAAAGTTTAAAAAGAAATAAAGTTGAAAATAGTGGATTTTCAATATTTTCCAAAACAGACATCTATAATTCTTATAATCATTAACATGTGTGTTAACATTTAATTTTTTAAGGAAAAATAAATAGATGTGAGAAAAATAAGCCTAGATGAAAAATCAGAATTTGACTGAAAATTGAAAGACACTCAAGTTTTCAATGCACTATTATTACAATAGTAGTAACCATGTTAGACTAGAAAAAATGTAAAACAATATAAGTTTTTTGCCTATCAGATTAATTAATCATTTTTTGAGTGATAACCTCCAATGCTAGCAGTCATCAGGCTGGTGACAGGGAAATGGCATACAATCCTCTTGGAAAATATTTGGCAA
>NW_006938576.1:1402-2056 GCF_000298275.1 Orycteropus afer afer | reverse complement strand
GGGCAGTGTTTCGTTCTGCTGTGCATGGGGTCGCTATGAGTCGGAAACGACTCGACGGCACTTAACAACAACAACAACAACTTGATCATTTCTTTTGTTGTGCCTCCTGCTTGCTGTAGACAGTTACTTGTGTTGTTGTTAGATCCGTTGAGTCAGCTCCAACTCATAGCGACCTGATGTGCAAAAGAACGAAACACCACCTGGACTAGCACAGGACCTTGCTATACCTGAAGGGACCTTTACAGCTGTTTCTTCCCATTTCGAGTTTGTGACACATCAGCAAACGAAGGTCTCAGAAACTTTACTCCATCTGTGTCATTAAGGTTGGCTCCACTCTATAAGGCAGCTCTTCCCCAATAAAATTTTGAGTGCCTTCCGACCTGAGAGGCACATCTTCCGGCACTATATCAGACAAAGTTTCAGGGCTACTCATAAGGTTTCAGTAATACATAAAACAGTGTTTCACTGCTATTCATAAGGTTTTTACTGGCCAATTCTTTGAGAAGTTGATGGCTCCTTCCTTCTTCTATGTCTTAGTCTAGAAACTCTGCTGAAACCTACCCACCAGGCGTGACCCTGGTGGTATTTGAAATACCAGTGGCATATCCAACCTCACAGCAACAGACAAGCCACCACAGTAAAGAACCACAGACA
>NW_006938576.1:0-932 GCF_000298275.1 Orycteropus afer afer | reverse complement strand
TTGGTATGACTGAGTTCTTTGTCGTCCCCATCCTGTAAATCTATCTCCTTGAAGGTGTCCTTTGATTTTCTGGCCCTCCACTTTCCAAAACAAGATGTCCTCCAGAATCAGACTACACAGATGATACATCTAAAGTAAGGGTCATAGTCTACAACAACAGTCTGTGATCATGTGATCTCTTTGTTTCTTTTTTTCCTCTTCTTTCTTCTCTGGATTTCTTTGAGCATTGTTTATTACTTTATTTTATATTTTCTATTGATTATCATTTACAATGTTGTTTTAAAATAATTTTCAGTCTATGATGTTCATATTAACTATTTTCAATCTACCTTCAAATAACACTGTATACTAGTTTATGGCTAGCATTAGAACCTTGCCTCCTTGGGTTTCCAAGGCAGTATCTCTATGGAAGAGATCACCCAATCTTCCTTTGAGGAGTGTCTGGTGGGTTTGATCTGTCAGCCTTCTAGTTAGCAGTCAAATGCCTTAGGCACTACACAACCAGAGATCCTTCAAATAATACTGTATACTACTTTATGGGTAGCATTGGGATCTTGCAGCAGTATATTACCAATTATTTCTTTCTTTCTCATGTGCTATTTATTCCCATATATTTCACTTTTCAATAAGCTCTAAATACACAATATTTAATATATTTTTTTAAAAAACACTTGCATTTTTAAGCATTTAAAAATAAGAAAAACATTTTATTTTTATATCCACTTACTCCATTTCTAAATGTATTGCAAGAAAACCTAGAACCCAAATAAGAAATATTTTGTAAAGTAAGTGATGTGTTTTCTTACAAAATAATAATGTAAGGAAGTGCAAAGAAAGTATGAGAAAAAATTTCCATGTTAAAGAAAATAAAGAAACAAGATAATTGGATGTAATGCGATTTGAATGTGTGTTAGAAGGTAAAAAAAAAAAAA
>NW_006938575.1:1577-2128 GCF_000298275.1 Orycteropus afer afer | reverse complement strand
ACTCGACGGCACTTAACAACAACAACAACAACAACAATATATGGCATAAATAGACTATCAAGCATAACCCAAAATGCACAAACAACAGAAGAGAAACTAGATGAATGGAACCTTCTAAAAATTAAATTTTTATGTGCTTCCAAAGATTTCTCCAAAAGAGTCAAAAGAGAACTTACAGATTGGGAAAAAATATTTGGCAATGACATAGCTGACAAGGGACTTATCTCTGGAATTTATAGAAAACTCCAACACCTCAATAACAAAAAGACAATCCAATCAAAAAAATGGGCAGAAGACATGAACAGATACTTCACCAAGGAGGATATTCAGGCGGCCAACAAACATATGAAGAAATGCTCACGATCATTAGCCATTAGAGAGCTGCAAATCAAAACAACAGTGAGATACTATCCTGTTCCAGCACTAGTAGCAAAGTTCAACAGGACACAAAATAACAAATGCCGGTGAGGATGTGGAGAGATTGGGACTCTCATACACTGCTGGTGGGACTGTAAAATGGTACAACCATTGTGGAAAGCAGTATGGCGATT
>NW_006938575.1:0-879 GCF_000298275.1 Orycteropus afer afer | reverse complement strand
TGGCATAACATACTACACAAAACATTGTTCCACCTCCTACTTTGGCAAGTAGTGACTGGGATCTTAAAAGCTTGCAAGCAGTCATCTACATGCAATGATGGGTCTCTCCTGGTCCAGAGCAAAGAAGAAGGAAGAAAACCAAAGACTCATGGAAACAATTAGTCCTAGCGACTGGTACACCATGTGATCTGCAGCCTATACAACTATGAGACCAGAAGAACTAGATGGTGTCTGGCTACCACTGTCAACCACTCAGAGGAGGATCTATGTAGGAGATCCTCGATAGAGAGGGAGAACAATGTAGAACAAAACTCAAGTCATTTGGAGAAAAAAAAAAGGTGGGGGAGACCAGGTTCGCTGGTCTGATAGAGCCTTATGGAACCCCTGCGACTATGGCCCCAGCTGCCCTTCAGGTCTGGAATTGAACCCACATCTGTGGCTTCCAGCCAAACAAAAGAGAGGCATATGAATTGAACATGTACCTGAGGTAGATACACTCCTTGGAGAGATCAATCATGGGAGAAAGAAGGGCTGTGTATGCACTGGGAGAGCTCTGGGGGCAGGAATGCATGGAGGATGAACACAGGGAAGAGGTAACTATCAGGAGAAAGTGAGAGGGGAGCTGTTGCATTGGGGTAAATTGTAGTCAATGCCATGAGACAAAGTGTATGTGAACTGCTGTATGGAAAGTGAATTTGCTCTGTAAATCTTCACCCAAATCACAATAAAAAAAATACTGCTCAAAAAGCAGAGAAGATGCAAATAACACAAATAAGAAATGAGATAGTGTGGGGAGCCAGGATTTATGCCCCATGAGTTGCTTATCTTGGAGACAGCAGTCTTTGACAAACAAGAAGGCCTTTACTTAAATCTTTCCTT
>NW_006938574.1:1303-2095 GCF_000298275.1 Orycteropus afer afer | reverse complement strand
GAAGTGGATGGCCTCCTCCTTCTTCCTAGTCTGTCTCAGTCTGCAAGCCAGGCTGATACCTGTGCACCATGTGCACCCCACTGGGTTTGAAACACTGGTGGCACAGCCTCAAGACTCACAGCAAAATGTCACCACAGTAGGACAGACCGACAGACAAGTTTGTCTCCTTTAGCTGGTGGACCCTCCAACCACTCTTACCTGGATCCCTGCAGCTGACTCCTCGATCTGTTTCAGTCCCCTTGCCTTTTCTGTCCTTTCCCTGCCTTCCCACCTCGCTGCTTGTGGGGCATGGCCTGGGTTCCCTCTCCTCACCTGGTTCCCTGTGGCTGACTTCTGTATCTATTCCAGCCCGCTTTGCCTTTTTCGGCCACTGTAAATATCCAAAATGGCCACCACTTGTAAATATTCAAAGTGGCTGCGCCCTCGGTCACTTTAAATATCCAAAATGGCCACCGCTTGTAAATATTCAAAATGGCTGCACCCTTGGTCACTTTAAATATCCAAAATGGTTGCCATGTGTAAATAATCAAAATGGCTGCACCCTCAGGACACCAGAAAGTCCACAGCTCATGTTGTCTCCCTCCTTGCTGTTTCCCTTCCTAGTCATAGGCCACCACACAGGTTTGATAGGGATTGGCAAATTAGAAATTGGCTATTTAAAATGGGAGGAGATAAAGGCATGAAGTGGCTGGCTTATACACTTTCATGGGGGTGGTTATTCTTAAACTGATGGTGAAGGGGATGTTAATTTTTTTTTCTTTTATTGTGATTTGGGTGAAGATTTACAGAGCA
>NW_006938574.1:0-862 GCF_000298275.1 Orycteropus afer afer | reverse complement strand
TTCAATTCCAGACCTGAAGGGCAGCTAGGGGCCATAGTCTCAGTGGTTCCACCAGGCTCTATCAGACCAGCAAACCTGGTTCCCACCTTTTTTTTTTTTTTCTCCAAATGATTTTGAGTTTTGTTCCACATTGTTCTGAAGGGGATGTTAATTTTTGAAGTATAAAAGGGAAAGGATAATGGCTATGAAAGCCAGGGTTGGCCTGCAGTGTAGTAAATTACCTGGTATGGCTTTTCTAGCCATAAGTCTTTGTAGACTCTGTGGTGGAATTTGCTGTGAGCAACTGAGGAGTTCCTGATTCTAAAAGTTATCCACCTGGGTTATCTCCGTTGGGAGTGGCACAAAGCAATGTTCTGGGAGGCGCTCTCTCGCTCAGTTTAGAATTCTGGTGTTATGATTGGCTAGTTAGCCACTCTGCCAGGCTCAAAAGAAGGCCTCTTAGAGGCAGAAGTCTCTCTTTGACTGCTGTCTGAGAAGGACATGCTGCTGAGAGAAAAGTGCTCCTGAGATAAACACGCTCCTGAGAGATATGCATTGCTGGGAAAGAGACGCAAGAGAGGCACATTGCTGAGTGAGACACCGAGGGACACGCACTGCTGGGAGAGAGACTGTGAGAGACTGTTGGCTGAGAGATGGTGGACTGAGAGAGACTGAATGTTTTTCCTGAACTTGAATTGTAACCTGGTGCTTCCCTAATAAACCCCATAATCTGTGAGTTCTGTGTGACCACTGCAGTGAATTATCGAACCCAGCAAAAAGGTCGTGAGTGCTGTGGGAGGAACGGTTAGTGTCAGGGTTGGTGAAAGGGCTGGAGGGAAGCAGCATGTCTGACCTCGTAGGAATAGGCCTTGGACTACTCATG
>NW_006938573.1:1630-2241 GCF_000298275.1 Orycteropus afer afer | reverse complement strand
GCTGTGCATGGGGTCGCTATGAGTCGGAAACGACTCGACGGCACTTAACAACAACAACAACAAATCCATTTAAATATTTTGTCTAAAACATACTAATGTACATTCATTCACTAATCATTTAATGATAAACCATACACAGCCTTCTCATTGAGTAGAGAGTCAGTACATGATATTCGGCAATAAATAAATAAGCCATGCCTATATGTTTTATCTAAGGAGCCCTGGTACTGCAGTAGTTAAACCCTCAGCTGGTAACCAAAAGATTAATTCAAACCTACCAGCTGCTGCGTGGGAGAAAGATGTGGCAATCTGCTTCCATAAAGATATACAGCCTTGGAAACCCTACAGGGCAGTTCTACTCTGTCCTTTAGAGTCACTACGATTCGAAATCAACCCAATAGGAACAGATTTGTTCCTTGTTATGTTTTCTTTCTATTTCAATACACTTTGTGTGCAAATTTCAATTTCAGTCTCTTTAAAGAAAAGAAACAACTTAAAAGAACAAGTAATGCAGTCTGAATGCAGAATCCCACTAGTTTTTATTATTATTATTATTTTATTTTAATTTTTATTTCTATTTATTTATATTTGTATTCACTTATTTATTTTTT
>NW_006938573.1:0-1095 GCF_000298275.1 Orycteropus afer afer | reverse complement strand
TTCTCCCTCTCTATCCAGGATCTCCCACATAGATCCCCCTCCGAGTGGCTGACATTGGTAGCTGGGCAGCATTTAGTGCTTCTCCTCTAATAGTCGTATAGGCTGCGGATCGCATGGTGTACCAGTTGCTAGCACTAATTCTTTCCATGAATCTTTGGTTTTCTTCATTCTTCTTAGCTCTGGATGAGGAGAGACCCATTGTTGCATCTAGATGGTTGCTTTCAAACTTTTACGATCCCAGTCACTACTTGCCAAAGTAGGAGGTGGAACAATGTTTTATGTAGTATGTTATGCCAGTTGAGCTCGATGTCCCCTGTGACTACGGTCCCAAGCCGACAGGTTCAACTACTCAGTCCCTCTGGGTAGCTGGCTGTGACCAAGAAGTGATTACAATCTTGTCCCTTGTCAGCTCTACTATACACCTGGGAATTCAGATCATACAAATAAACTTATAGGACCATTGTCTGCCAAACCTATACATGGTCTTGGGTATGCTCCCTGCTTCATAGACATACCTAATAGTTCAGCCTGTTCACCCGTATCAATCCACCCATATACCCGTGTTTTGCCTTCACTGACTACGCAGTACTGTATGTGCAAAAGGTTCATCTTGTTGCCTGCACCTCCCAAGTACCTCTCTCTGTCTTCCTCTTCTTCAATGCCACCATGTTGATCACTCACATTTGGTACATTGCCCTTCTCTTCACACAAATCAATGCTTATCTCTACCTATCTAACAGTGTTCCCACCTCTCCCCTCCCAACTCTGGTAACCAACAAAGAAAATGTCCTTCCATATCTAAACCTTTCCTTGACTTTTACAATAACGGACTAAAACAATATTTGTTCTTTGTGGTTGACTTATTTCACTCAGCATAATGTCCTCCAAGTTCATCCATGTTATGTGGTGTTTTGTAGATTCTAGGTTATTCTTTAGGGTTGCATAGTATTCCATTGGTGTATGTACCATAGTTTGGTTATCCATTCCTAGGATGGAAACACCTAGGTTGTTTCCATCATTTGGCTATCGTAAATAATGCTGCAATGAACATGAGTGTGCATATGTCTGTTCTCATCATGGCTCTCACTTTTTTTT
>NW_006938572.1:2978-3409 GCF_000298275.1 Orycteropus afer afer | reverse complement strand
GGGTTTGAACCGCCAGCCGTCTGGTTAGCAGGCAAGTGAGTGGTGGTAGGACCTAAGAATTAACCTAAAAATCACTCTGCTAGCCATGGACTACACGGAGGACTGTGCACAGTGGCTGCGGAACAAATGGAGAAGATGAAGAGAAAGGTGACCTGAACTGTGGACTTTTGCTGGTCCAGAGGGAGCTGTCATTTTGAAGGTTTAAAAAGTTTAAAGAGATAGTGCTCTCACAGATTCCTGGGGCTTAAGAACACGTTCTGCTTTCCAGCAACCCCAAGGACACTCGGGATGTGCAAGACTGAAAAGGTACCACATTCCTCTTGTTACTCTTATACCCTACACCCACTTGGTGAATGGAGGTGTGGCCACCACCCACTCCAAACTACCTTCTGGGCCCACAGGAACTCCATCATAGTTTGTGTGCTCAGACA
>NW_006938572.1:839-1287 GCF_000298275.1 Orycteropus afer afer | reverse complement strand
ATACCATCAGAAGAAATAATTTACATGTCACTGGACTTCCAGAACAGGAAGAGAAAAACAAAACCACTGAGAAAATTGTCAAAGATTTGCTGTAAGAGAACTTCCCTGAAATGATGAAAGATGAGAATACAGCCACAGTAGTCAAAACTGCCTGGTATAGCTTTAATGACAGATACATAGACAAATGGAATAGAATTGAGAAACCAGAAATAGATCCATCGACTTATAGTCAGCTGATCTTTGACAAAGGCCCAAAATCCATTAAATGGGGAAGAGAATATTTGTTTAATAAATGGTTCTGGCAAAACGGGAGATCCGTTTGCAGAAAAATGAAACAAGATCTGTACCTCACACCACACACAAAAACAAATCCAGATGGACCAAAGACTTAAATGTGAAACCTAAAACTATACAGTTCCCCAAAGAAAATCTAGGGGCAAATTTAAGG
>NW_006938572.1:0-739 GCF_000298275.1 Orycteropus afer afer | reverse complement strand
CTACAGATTGGGAAAAAAATATTTGGTAATAACATATCTGACAAGGGACTTATCTCTAGAATTTATAGAAAACTCCAACACATCAATAATAAAAAGATAAACAATCCAATTAAAAAATGCACAGAAGACATGAATAGACACTTCACAAAGGAGGATATTCAAGCAGCCAGCAAACATATGAAGAAATGCTCACAATCAATAGCTATTAGAGAGATGCAATTCAAAACAACAATGAGATATCATCTTGCTCCAGCACTAGTAGCAAAGTTCAACAAGATGAAAATAACAAATGCTGGCGAGGCTGTGGAGAGATTGGGACTCTCATATACTGCTGGTGGAACTGTAAACTGGTACAACCATTGTGGAAAGCAGTATGGCGATTCCTTCAAAAGTTGGAATTAGAAATACCATTTGACCTGGCCATTCCATTTCTAGGTATATACCCTAAAGAAGTGAGATCCATGACAAGAACAGATATATGTACACTCATGTTCATCGCAGCACTATTTACAATAGCCAAAAGATGGAAACAAACTAGATGTCCATCAAGTGAGGACTGGATAACCAAACTATGGTACATACACACAATGGAATACTATGCAATGCTAAAAAATAATGTAGAATCTGCAAAACACAGCATAACATGGATGAACTTGGAGGACATTATGCTGAGTGAAATAAGTCAATGACAAAAGGACAAATATTGTATTAGTCTGTTATTGTAAAAGTTAAGGAAAGG
>NW_006938571.1:2386-2972 GCF_000298275.1 Orycteropus afer afer | reverse complement strand
TGGTGCGGGATCGGGCAGTGTTTCGTTCTGCTGTGCATGGGGTCGCTATGAGTCGGAAACGACTCGACGGCATTTAACAACAACAACAACAACAATCTTCTGTCATGTTGAGTAAAGCATTTTTCTTGGATTCAGCTATACGATTACACTCGACAATTATCTTTTAACAAACAATTCCTTGCACAAACTAAAATCTTGACTCTAGCTTCTTTTTAGTTACAAGCAGTTAAACTTTTACAAGAAGTTTGTCTCCTCAGAGCAGCAGAAACAGAGTTTTTAGGCCAAGCTGCAGTTTGATTCAAAATGGAGTTTAATTTAGATGTGCGGCAGCTACTTTAATCATGCCAAGTGCCTTGGTTTGGAAGTTTGCTTATACACTACCTTTTCCAAGCCATTTGTTTTTTTCTGGAATCAAAATGGTCTCCTTATATGTATATAGACTAACTGCTCAAAATAAATCTTATATTCAAATTTCGGTGAGTTTTGACTGTTTTTAATAAGGGTATTCTAGGGAAAAGATGGGAGCTCTGGTAGCATAGTGGCTAAGACACTTGCCTGCTAACCAGAGGGCTGGCGGTTCAAACCC
>NW_006938571.1:0-661 GCF_000298275.1 Orycteropus afer afer | reverse complement strand
AGAACAATGTGAAACAAAGCTCAAAATCATCTGGAAAAAAAAGGGGGGGGGGCAGGTTTGCTGGTCTGATAGAGCCTGGTGGAACCACTGAGATCATGGCCCCTAGCTGCCCTTCAGGTCTTGAACTGAACCCACATCTGTGGCTTCCAGCCAAACAAAAGACAAGCATATGAGTTTAACACTTACCTGAGGTACATACACTGCTTGGAGAGAACACTCATGGGAGAAAGGGCTGTTTATGCACAGGGAGACAGCTCAGGGGGCAGGAGTGCATGGAGGGATGGATGGACACAGGGAAGAGGTAACTATCTGGAGGAAGTGGGAGGGGAGCGTTGCATTATGGTAAGTTGTAGTCAATGTCATGAGACAAAGTGTATGTGAACTAATGTATGGAAAGTGAATTTGCTTTGTGAATTTTCACCCAAATCACAATTAAAAAAAAAAAAGGTAACTTGGGTTGTAAGGTCACAGTAAGGAGAAGACGACGCACAAAAGTGAGGTTAAAGAGAAGTTTTTATTCTGAGTTTCCGGGGGAGGTTTATGGGCCCCCAAGAGGGGCCCAGGCAAGGTTCATGGGTCCCTGGGAGGGGCCCGAGAAGTCACACTGCTTGGCTGGGGAGGGGAGGGTTTATAGTCTTGTCGAGGACCTAAGTGGGGACAC
>NW_006938570.1:1718-2230 GCF_000298275.1 Orycteropus afer afer | reverse complement strand
ATCAGAATTTCCTAACAGGAAGAAACCAAAAAAGCAGAGAAAATTGTCAAATATTTTTTGGAAGAATACTTTCCTAATAAAATGAAAGAAAAGAAATGCATTCCATAAATTCAACACACTCTAAACTGGATAGCCCCAAAAAGAAAATCACCAAGACATATCATAATCAGTTTTTCCAAAACCCAAGATAAAGTGATAATCCTGAAAGCAGCTTGAGAAAAATGAAAATTTACCTACAAAGGAGAACAAATAAGACTAAGCTCTGATTTCTTGGCAGAAACCATGCAGGCAAGAAGGCTATGGTATGATATATATAAAACTCTGAAAGAAAAAAAAAATTGCTAACCAAGAACTACACATCAAGTAAAATTGTTCCTCAAATTAAAAACAAAACAAAACAAAATCTACTGCTATCATATTAATTTTGCCTCATAGTTCCCCTATAAAGCAGAGCAGAACTGTTCCATAGGGTTTCCAAGTTAGTAAATCCTTATTGAAGCAAACTGCTCTAT
>NW_006938570.1:0-1103 GCF_000298275.1 Orycteropus afer afer | reverse complement strand
TGGGGAATAAATAAATTACAGGGTAATCTTGAAGAACATTAGTAAACCTCATCCACATCAAAAGGAAGAAAATCATAAAGATTTAGTTAACACTGAAACAGCAGCAATTAAAAAAATAAGAAAATCTATAAACAAAATAAGCTCAACATAGAAAATTACATGGAAGAAGGAAATCAGTGGCATCACAAAAAAAAAAAAAAAAAAAAAAAACCAAAAGGACAGGAATGAATTCATGCCTATCAATAATTGCACTGAATGAAAATAGATTAAATTCACCAGTCAAGGAACAGAGAGTAGCAGAATGGATAAGAAACAATGCATGACCCATCAATATTCTGTATACAAGAGATACACCTTAGACACAAAAACAGAAATAAGCTAACAATCAAAGGATAGGGGAAAAAAATATCAAGCAAGTGGTAATAAAAAAATAGCAGAATGTCAATATTAATTTCTGACTAAATTAACTTTAAGGCAAAACCAGCATAAGAGACAGGGAAGGTTATAATGATTAAAGGGTCACCTGGACAAGAGAACATAATCATAACGAATATCTATCTATGCACTTGTTTTGGTCCTCTAGAGCTGATCTAACAGAAAATACCACAAGTGGATGACTTTCACAAGCAGAGATTTAGTCCCTTACAGTTTAGGAGGAAGCTACAAGTCTCAGTTCCAAGTGTCAGTTTTAGGGGCTGAGTGAAGGCCCCTCAACCTTGGGCTTCAACTCGTCCATTTGCTCCTGGCTCATTGAAGCTGGTGGTTCTCTTAACTCAGGCAGCTGCTGGCTCCTGAGTCTGACAAACCCAAGGTCAACAAGTAAAATGACACAATTCCAAGATTATCAAACAGCATGGTAGGCCACTAGTTCAAGTCCAGAAATAGTCCCAAGATCAGCAGGCAGCATTGCAGACTGGTGAATGAAGACTCAGCTACATGTATGGTCCAAGTGTGCCAAAAAGCTCAGAGACCTTTCTAAAAGCTTCTTCTTACATACTGGAAGCAGACTACATCCCTAAGGTAGCTACTTAGCTACTCACAGCAGATTCCACCATGGAATTGATTACCACTATCATCATGGGTAATAAATACATTCAGCTGTC
>NW_006938569.1:1443-2001 GCF_000298275.1 Orycteropus afer afer | reverse complement strand
AACAACAACACCATAAACAAGATTATTCATTGGCTTTTGTGTGCGTGTTTTACTTTTCTTCAGCTTCAACTTGAACATACATATGAACAGTTGATGATCTGTTCCACAGCCAGCTCCTGGCCTTGTTTTGGCTAAAGGTATTGAGATAGTCCTTTGTTTCTTTCCAGAGATGTACTTAATCTGATTCCTTTGTATTATATCCGGTGAAGTCCATGAGTATTGTCTCCATTTGTGTTGTTGAAAAAGGTGTTTTCAATGAATAATTCATTGATTTTCCAAATTTTATCATGTGATCTGCAATGTCATTTCTAACACCAAAGCCATATTTTCTGACTACTGGTGATTCTTCTTCATTTCCAACTTTTGAATTCTAATCACCAGTAATACAACTTGATTGCTGTTTGGTCAGTTTCAGACTGCAGGACATCGTAAAAATCTTCAGTTTTCTCATCTTTGGCTTTTCTAGTTGGTGTGTAAATTTGAATAATAGTAATATTAACTGGTATTCTTTATAGCCATATGGATATTATCCTATCACTGACAGCATTGTACTTAGGG
>NW_006938569.1:0-528 GCF_000298275.1 Orycteropus afer afer | reverse complement strand
ATATATATAAACCTTTAAGAAACAGAAATATAATGAACTGTTCTAGGACTCTAACCACTTATAGGGCATGATTAATAGGCTGTTCCTAACTGAATCAATCCTCTTCTTCCCAGATGACTAAAGAGGTAAGAAATTACTGTGGGGCCACTGCTGGAAAAAAAAAAAAAAGGGGTTTGACTTTTTCTCACTTTGGTATTTTTCTTTCCTCTCCTGTCTCCAGTAATCATACCATTTATAAAAGCTTTCTTCTCTCACATAAGGCAGCCTGGAAAGAATACTCTTTGGAACTGCTCCTTCTATTGGCTCTCACATGTCATGTTTTGCAGATATGCTATACATACAAAATCTTTCTCACTTATAAACATATATTTTTATTATTAGTTTACAAAGAAAGTAAACCAAATAGATAAGTACATTTGGAACGGGGCTAGAGAAAGAGGAGGGGTCAGCACCAACACAGAATTGTGTTCAATCCTACATTCTCAAGGGCTCTTCCATAGATATGCCCTATTATGTTACATTTTTTAA
>NW_006938568.1:1625-2151 GCF_000298275.1 Orycteropus afer afer | reverse complement strand
TCCCCAAATGCTAGTGTGCTTCCCTAACTGTTCAGAAACAGGACACAGGCATACCTCGGAGATGTTGCAGGTTCGGTGTCAGACCAGCGCAATAAGGTGAGGACCGCACTACAACGGGGTCCGCCTGAACCCAGCAGAGCCAAAGCGACCGAGAAGATTTTGAGGCGCTTCCCCTAGTCCTGCTACGAAAACAGCAAGTATTATTTTGCTCTCCAAATATGAAACTGCGTTGTAATTTTGAGAGGGCATCCGTGACCCACACCCTTGGTCTGACCCGCCTGCCCTCCAGGGCTTCCCACCTTTGCCAAGGCCCGTGACCGCCTGGAGGAAATAATTTGCCTCTGGTGAGAGCTGGCTGTGGAGCGGCTCATTGAAGGAAAAGCAAACCCCTCGGAGGCACCGCAGAGACGCCGGATTCCACTCACCGCGGAAAGGTTTGACCAATTTTATTTTGGACAGAAGTGGTATTTTTCACTCGAGCAAGACAGTTGTTGAAGCATAAGCTGCTTTAAACCCGCTCTGTGTT
>NW_006938568.1:0-505 GCF_000298275.1 Orycteropus afer afer | reverse complement strand
CTGAGAGACAATTTCTAAAACCTTGGAATTTTCCTGATGATTAAAGTGTCTTTGTGAGGCCTCCTGATCCTACCTGAGGGTTTATGCTAATGAGGTGACTCAGGTAGGGGTGGAGCAAGCCAGAAAGACCACCTTGAAGTATCAACCCAACCTCAGGATAAGGAAGCTAATTCAATGAGCCATGCCTAGGAATGAGGACTGAATAAAGGTTTCTGGACTCAGAAGGTCCATGAGTTTCCTGATTGGTGAAAGGTATCAATGCATATGGAAGACCAATGCATCCTTTGGGACAAAGAAATTCTGCTTTGGGAACTCCCCCAGATTTTATCCTATGTGTCTTTTCTTATGTATCCTTTTTTCCATAATAAAATTGTAATCATAAATGTAGCATTTTCCCCAGCATTTATCATGTCAGTTTGTCACACTGTGGTGGCTTGCATGTTGCTGTGATACTGGGAGCTATACCACTATCTGCAGTCTCCCATGGTTTCAGCAGAGCTTCAAG
>NW_006938567.1:1574-2461 GCF_000298275.1 Orycteropus afer afer | reverse complement strand
CCTCCAATGATTTTGAGTTTTGTTCCACATTGTTCTCCCTCTCTATCAAGGATCTCCTACATAGATCCCCTTTGAAGTGGATGACAGTGGTAGCCGGGCATCATCTAGTTCTTCTGCTGTCATAGTTGTATAGGCTGCGGAACAGATGGTGTAGCAGTCACTAGGACTAATTGTTTCCATGAATTTTGGTTTTCTTCATTCTTCTTTGCTCTGGACGAGGAGAGACCCAACGTTGTATCTAGATGGCAGCTTGCTAGCTTTTAAAATCCCAGTCATTACTTGCCAAGGTAGGTGGTGGAACAATGTTTTGTGTAGTATGTTATGCCAATTGAGCTTGATGACCCCTGCGACTATGGTCCCAAGCCCACAGGTTCAACTACTCGGACTCTCTGGGTAGCTGGCTGTGACCAAGAAGTGACCACAACCTTGCCCCTTGTCAACACTACTATACACCTGGGAAGTCAGATCATATACATAAACTTACAGGACCACTGTCTGCCAACTCTATACACGTTCTTGGGTACCTCCCTGCTTCATAGACATACCTACTAGTTCAGCCTGTCCAGCCATGTGTCCACCCATGTATCCACCTGAATACCCATGTTTCCCTTCCTGAAAATGCAGTACTATATGTGCAAAAGGGTTCATCTTTGTTGTCTGCACCTCCCATGTACCTCCCTATGTCTTCCTCTTCCTCAATGCCACCATATTGATCACTCACATTTGATATATTGCCCTTCTCTTCACCCAAATCAATACTTATCTCTATCTATCTAACAGCATTCCCTCCCATCCCCTCCCATCCCTGGTAACCAACAAAGAAAATTTCCTTCCATAGATAAACCTTTCCTTGACTTTTACAATAACAGACTAATACAATATTTGTC
>NW_006938567.1:0-794 GCF_000298275.1 Orycteropus afer afer | reverse complement strand
ATAGCTAATGATCATGAGCATTTCTTCATATATTTGTTGGCCACTTGAATATCGTCCTTGGTGAAGTGTCTATTCATGTCTTCTGCCCATTTTTTTATTGGATTGTTTGTCTTTTTGTTATTGAGTTGTTAGAGTTTTTTATAAATTCTAGAGATGAGTCCCTTGTCAGATAAGTTATTACCAAATATTTTTCCCAATCTCTAGCTTCTCTTTTGACTCTTTTGGAGAAGTCTTTGGAAGCACATAAAAATTTAATGTTTAGAAGATCTTATTCATCTGCTTTTTGTTCTGCTGTGTGTGCATTTTGAGTTATTCCTGATAGTCTATTTATGCCATATATTAGAGCCCCTAAATTTGACCCTAGTTTTTACGTGAGGAACTCTGGAGTTTTAGGTTTCACATTGAAGTCTTTGATCCATCTGGAGTTCGTTTTTGTGTATGGTGTGAGGTACAGACCTTGTCTCATTTTTCTGCAAATGGACCTCCAGTTTTGCCAGCACCATTTATTGAACAAACATTCTCTACCCCATTTAATGGACTTTGGCACTTTGTCAAAGATCAGCTGACCATAGGTCGATGGATCTATTTCTGGGTTTTCAATTCTATTCCATTTGTCTATGTGTCTGTCATTAAACCAATACCAGACATGTTTTGACTACTGTTGCTGTATAGTAGGTTTTGAGATCTGGCAGTGTGCGACCTACTACTTTGTTTTTCTTCTTCAATAGTGCTTTGCTTATCCGAGGTCTCTTTCCTTTCCATATAAAGTTAGTGATTGGTTTTTCCATATCCCT
>NW_006938566.1:1649-2195 GCF_000298275.1 Orycteropus afer afer | reverse complement strand
TTGTCAGAAGGGACCATTCCTTGGAGAAGGATGTCATACTTGGTAGGGTGGAGGGTCGACGAAAGAGGGAGAGACCTTCAACGAGATGGATTGACACAGTGGCTGTGATGATGAGCTCAAGTATAGCAGGAATCGTGGAGCTGGCATGGGATCGGACAGTGTTTCATTCTGCTGTGCATGGGGTTGCTTATGAGTTGGAAATGACTTGACAACACCTAACAACAACAACAGATTTTAAGATACTCAACTATCATTAAGCTCACTGCTGTCAAGTTGGATCCAACTCATAGTGACCCCTCCTTGGGTTTACCAGGTGGTACCACTACAGAAGTAGATTGTCCAACCTTCTTTCCGAGGGATGGCTGGTGGGTTTGAACTGCCAGGCTTCTGGCTAGCAGTCAAATGCATTAGGCACTACACCACCACAGCTCCTGAACTAGCATTAAAGATTAAAAAAAAAAAAAAGCTCAATAATGGAGGATATTTCATATTGACAAAGGGATCCACCTTAATAGGTGGGAAAACAATCCTAAATTTTTGTACTAC
>NW_006938566.1:0-1379 GCF_000298275.1 Orycteropus afer afer | reverse complement strand
CAGCCACTCCTTGGAAGGAAGGTTGGGCAATCCTACTTCCATAGTGATACTGCCTCGGAAACCCAAGGAGGGGTCGCTATGAGTCGGGGCCGACTTGACGGCACATAACAACAACAACAACAACTGTATAATATATATTTTTGACATTCACATGGCATATTTTCCAAATTAGATAATAATCTGGCCATCAATCAGGCCTCATAAATTTTCTACAATTGATTTAATACAGTATATTCTCTCTGACAACTATTTTATTAAACTATAATTCAATAATGAAAATATAGCTAGGTTGGAAAATATCTCTGGGTCAAAAAGGAATCATATTTGAAATTAGAAAACATTTTGACCTTAATATTAATAAAATACTATAAAACTTTTTGAGCTTAATAACAATAAAATAGTATACTATAAAATCCTGTATCAGTAAAATCTGTGCTTAGAGAAACATTTAACGCTTTGGATGTGTATAGTAGACAAAAGGAATAATTAAAAATCAGTGATTTAAGCAACCATCTAGGTAGGAAACCAGAACAAGAAAAATAGCAAATCTGACCACAAAATGTTGAGGGAAGGAAGCAATAAAAGTATCAGGAAACATCAATGAGGTTACACAATATTTGTCCTTCTGTGAGATCAGAAGAACTGGACTGTGCCCAGCTATCACTACTGAAAATTTTTATCCAAGATTCTATAGAAGAATTTTGATCAAAAGGGAAAAATGGAAAACAGTATTTCAGATTCTCAGGAAATCCAGAGTTTTTCAGCCATAGAAGCTGGATGATCCCCTCAAACTTTTGCCCTGAGATAATCTTTAAAACTTAAATCAAAATATCCTGAAGTCTTCTTAAAACCAAACAGTAAAGCTTAACTAGGCTGGCGGTGCAAACCCACCAGCCACTCCTTGGAAGGAAAGTTAGGCAATCTACTTCTACAGTGATACCACCTCGGAAACCCAAGGAGGGGTTGCTATGAGTCAGGTCTGACTTGAGGGCACATAACAACAACAACAGTAAAAAATATGTCCACTTAGAGCATTATGCTCTTCTAAGAACTATCTATATGGGATAAAGTGACAAATCTTATGGCACATTAAGTTTATGTTAATAGAACAAGAACAACACAGAAAAGAAGGGTGAGAATGGTTGTACAACTTGAAGAATGTAATCAATGTCACTATATGATATATGTAGAAACTGTTGAATTGGTGTATGTTTTGCTATGTGTATTCTCAAAAACTGCAACAAAATAAATCTTAAAAAAAAACAGAGATAGAAAACAGTGTTAACATAGAGAAACTAAACGAGGTCAATAATTGATTCTTAGAAAATGTGGCAAAAATTAATTCCTAGTAAGAGAGTGAAAAAACACAAATGATCACT
>NW_006938565.1:0-2239 GCF_000298275.1 Orycteropus afer afer | reverse complement strand
AGTATCACTATGGAAGTAGATTGCCCAACCTTCCTTCTGAGGAGTGGTTGGTGGGTTTGAACCACCAGCCTTCTGGTTAGCAGTCAAGTGCCTTAAAACCCATGTGAAGTTGTGCACCAAAGATAAGTAAGTAAACACAAGTAAGGCTGTATGTACCTTGATTACTTTGTGGCAGTGCGTGCCATGCTTCCTGGTTAAGCCACCCCTGCTGTCCAGGCCATACCGTCACTACCCATCCCGGCTAAAGCTTAAAGACCTCTTCCTGTGCCATGTCACCATGACTGGAGTTCCAGATCTTGTTCTTCAAGCTGCCCCCACCCATGCACGCCCAAGTTCAGCTTCAGTGGACGAGAGCTCATGCAACCAGCCTAAGCTTCCTCCTGTCCACTCAGAGCTACATGGTGCACCCCGCCCTGCGACTTCTGAAAAGCCCAGCCTCAGGTGCTGAGAAGCAGACAAAGCAGGCCTAAGTGAAATGAAAGTGAGTTGCAGGCAGCCACATTTTATACATGGCAACTGAGGTGCAGAAAGTTGAAGTGGCCATCTGGGGTGGCTAATCAACCCGGTCTGCCTGTCCTGGTGTTAAAAGTTCCCTGTCCCAGGAAACCTCGTAATCTTGGGCAAACCAAGAAATTCTGATTAATGACATCTGAGCTCACACAGCTAGCAAGTGCCAGAGCAGAATTTAAACCCAAATCTGACTGTCTTCAAAACTCTTCCATTGAATGAATTACTCACTGAGCATGGGCATCACATAAAGCACCCACAGTTTTAACATGGAGGTTCAGGGGCTTCCTGGGGCCTAACCCAGGCTGAGAGAGAAGTCCAGTCCTCACCCAGGGCCATCTCGACGCCATCAGGGCTGAGTTCAGGAGAGTTTCATCCTTGCCCAGAGCCTACCAGACCTCTTACCTACTTACTGCCAAGAATCCAAGGATTAGAGAGTCCAACCATGAGAGCTGTGAAAACCGATGAGAATGGATTAAAAAGGTCCAAGTTCCATCTCTTTGAGGAAAATTTGTGGTGGTGGAAAGAATTCACATTTCGATGCCAATCAGCCTTGGGATTAAATTCAAAATTCCCTACTGAACAGCTGTGAAACCCCTGGTAACCTATTGAATTTGTGTCTGAATTTCCAATATCGCTAATCCCCATCTTGAAGGCTTGTTAGGAGGATAATATTAGACTGTTATATAAAGTAACTCAGAAAGTAGGCACCCAACACTTGGTCCCCCTCCCATCTTATTCTAGCATTGCTTGTCATCTCTGAAAGATCATAAAAGGTTCTGCCTCTCCACTTTATGAACCCACCCTGAACCTTGTAACCAGCCAGGATTGCCGTATGTTAGCCATAAAGTTCCCCAGGCTTTGAACCTTTCCTTTCTCCCGCTCCACCTGCTCGTCCAGCTTATTAAGACTTTCCAGGAGTTCACAGTTTTCACCCCGTTACAACTCACCCTCACTCCATCTCCTCCCTAACCTTGACCTTACAGTGTGCTGCCTCAACCACTCTCTTGCTGGCACTTGCCAGCCTTGTCCTTCCGCCACAGCTTCCTCATACATACTCTACCTCAGACCAATACGTGGCCTTTTCCAAGGCTAATGAGCCCTGCTCGAGAAAATTATGCAACCTGACACATTTAATGTCATAACGACATCTAGTCCCTCAACCATCCTGTAACGTGGGTCTAGCTGCTCTCTCTCCCTTCCCCACAGTGACTCTTCCAAACCTCCCACAGCTTCCCAAAAGGGCCCTACGCAACTCCAATGACTTGCTCCATTAGCTAATATCCTCATCTCACTCCATGAAGAAAGCTGAGAACTTGAGGCATGAGCTCTTTCTTCTTTGCTGGTTCTCAGTTCCCGGGCATCTGAGAGTGGGATCTGCCCCTTTGACCCCTGTGGCCCCATCCCAGCTAGGATAGATTACCAGTCCAAAGTATCATAGTCACCTCTGACTTCATTTATGGTCTGCCTGGGGGTTCCTATTGGCTTCCTCCATTTCCTACATTCCATTAGCCCCAGTACTTTCCTCCTGTATTAAAGGAAAATGTGTCTTACTTCATACCTGCAAGTGATCTTTCTCTTTTTTTTTTTTTTCTGAAGCTTCTCAATATAGTCTCTGTTGTTGTTGTTGTTGTTTTGCCGTCAAGTCGGCCCCGACTCATAGCGACCCCTCCTTGGGTTTCCGAGGCAGTATCACTACAGAAGTAGGATTGCCCAACCTTCCTTCCGAGGA
>NW_006938564.1:1716-2233 GCF_000298275.1 Orycteropus afer afer | reverse complement strand
TTCTTTGCTATTCATAAGGTTTTTCCTGGCCAATTCTTTCAGAAGTGGACGGCCTCTTCCTTCTTCCTAGTCTGTCTCAGTCTACAAGCTGGGCTGTTACCTGTGCACTCACTGGGTTTTAAACACCAGAGGCTCAGCCTTAAAACTCACGTCTACATGTCACCACAGTAGGACAAACCGACAGACAAGTTTTGTCTTGCTGTTGGAGACCTCTCATATCACCCCTAACTGGGTCCCTGTGGCTGACTGTACCTCTGTCTGGCTTCCTGGCTTTAACACCTTTCTCCTGCTCTCTGCCCTGCTGTTTTGTGCTTCCCTGAGTTGTCCCTGGGGCTGACTGCTCCTCTGTCCGGGTTCCTGGCTTTTTATCCCCTTCCTCCTGTTCTGGCCTGCTACTCTGGGCGGGCCTGAGTTGCCCCTCCTCACCTAATCCCTTCGGCTGACTGCTCTTCTCTCTGGCTTCCTGGTTTTAATCTCCTTTCTCCTGCTCTTCCCGCTTGCTACTTCGGGCGTCCCT
>NW_006938564.1:0-988 GCF_000298275.1 Orycteropus afer afer | reverse complement strand
AAAAAAAAACAATTTTAATAGTAACAAGTACACAGATACAAGAAATATTTTAAGAGAATTCTACCAAATCAGAGAGAATAGTTAAGGTTTCCTGAGGAAATAGTGCTTGAACCTGGATCATAAGCATAAGTAAGAGTTAACTAGATACATAGAGGATAAATGAGTATTTCAAAGCAATAGCTTGCAATAGGTTGAATGAGAGTGGTTGAGAAGCACATGGTGAGGTGTGGCTGGATTCTGAGTGTGATTATAAGTAGGGACAACAGTATTTATTGATGGAAATGATATGTGAAATAGAAAGAGGAGTAATTAGTCAGAGGTTTGTATTCTTAGAGCTAGAATGACAGCATTGCCATTAACCAAGGTAAAAAAGAATATAGAAAAACCAAATTTGTGCGTGATTAGCGAGAGTTTGATCTCAACATATGAAATTTCAAATATTCAAGTGGAGATGTAAATAGGCAGTTGAGACCTAAGTGACTGAAGATATAAAAACAGAGTCCTCAATGTATTCTATGTCATATTTAAAGCCATGAGATTGCCAAGAGAACAGTTTCAGAAATTGCGCAGATGTACTACCATGTCTAGAGTTCAGAATGAAAAGGAAGAAGCAGCAATGAGGTTTCAAAGGTAGGAGAAAATGCAGTAAGTAAAATAAATAAATAAATAAAGTGGGAGGAACTTTTTTAGAAGGCCAAGTGAAGAAATTGTTGCATAAAAGTGGTTATAATTGACTTTTCTTTTTCTACTAAAGTATGATGATAAATAAGCATTAACCATTGGATTTAGCAATGTTTAGAATATTAGGATCATGACAAGAGCATTTTATTGATGGAATGGTAAGGTAGGCTGGTGTGAGTTCAAGAACAAATATAAGGAAAGCACACAATCAATATAGATAACTGTATCTCAGGTTTACTTTTAAAAAAATGGGGACATAGATTAAATGTGTACTGAGGTTAAGAAAGTTTACTTTTTTTTTTTTTTT
>NW_006938563.1:0-2031 GCF_000298275.1 Orycteropus afer afer | reverse complement strand
TTTCCTGTGCATTTCAATAGCCACATGTGACTAAATCCAGAAAATCAAATCCCTTGCCATTGAGTCAATTCCAACTCTTAGTGAGACTCTGTAGGAGAGAAGTACAACTGCCCCATCAGGTTTCCAAGGCTATTAGAATCTTTACAGAAGTAGACTGCTACATCTTTTTTCTGCAGAACAGGCTTGTGGATTCCAACCTTTCTGTCAGCAGCCAACTGCATTAACCATTGCACCACTGGGGCTCCTTCCACATGTGACTTCCAAAAAATCCACTGCTACAGGTCAGTTCTGACTCACGGCTACCCTGTAGGTCAGAGTTGTACTGCCCAATAGGGTTTCCAAGACTGTATGTATATCTTTACAGAAGCAGACTCCTCATCTTTCTCCAGAGGAATGGCTGATGGGTTCAAACTGCCGGCCTTTCAGTTAGCAGCTGAGCGTTTTAACTTCTGTGACACCAGGGCCAGTGGCTATCATGTTGGATGGCACAGTGTATACTTTATAGGCAATCAGAGTTCACCCTCTTGAGAGGAAGCACACTGTCTGGTAGTTAGCATCAAATAGACTTTTAATTAACCAAGCAGATCCTTCCTTTCCTTGCCTGGTAGATATTAAAGATAAATAAGCAGCTGTAGATCCTGCCCCCAACTCACAATTCCAATACTTTGAAGGAGAGAAGCCAATGCTAATAGTTACAGTGAAACCTAGGAAAGCCAGACTTGATGGGACTGCCTTGTTTTTCCAGTTCTCTCAAGATTTCCACCTTTGATGGGATTCAGTCTTCCACTTCTTTATGACTCATTTTAATGGAAAATATTGTTTTCCTTCTCTATCAGGTTTCTGCCTTACACGGGTTCTAACTTGCACAGGTTTTACTGTATTTTACAACACATTTTCATTGCTGTAAGGGAAATAAAATGTGTACAAAACTAAGCTATAAGGATAGAAAAGGAAGTCACTAGTTACCTGGGAATGTCTGGAAAGGTCTGCACTGAGCACCTGAGGGAAAAAGGTCCATCTGCTCCTTCCATGTCAGGTTCCTCTACTTCAGTAAAGAACATATTTCTTCACAGCTCGTTTTTTCACTTTTTCCACAAAGCACAAGTTTCCCAGGAGGAGCATCTCTGGTAGTGCAAGTACTCTGCCACACTGGAAGAAAACCAGATCCCAGGCACAGCTCCCATGATTAGATTCACAGAATCATACTCACCTCAGTAAGAGATATGGCTGCACTTCCTTTTATTTCCTGTCTGATCCAGTTAACTGCATTCTCCTTTCCTATATTGTCAAGAATATGTAAATCTTTTTTCCAAGGATAATTAGAAATCATAGCTCAATTTCTTGTTGTTGTTGTTGTTATGTGCCATTGAGTCGGCCCCGACTCATAGCGACCCCTCCTTGGGTTTCCGAGGCAGTATCACTATGGAAGTAGGATTGCCCAACCTTCCTTCCAAGGAGTGGCTGGTGGGTTTGAACCGCCAGCCTTCTGGTTAGCAGTCAAGTGCTTTAGCCACTATGCTACCAGAGTTCAATTTCTTAGCAACCCTAAACATATCTTCTATTGGTAACTTGACTAACTCTCTACTCAACTACTCTGGAAAGAGTTAAAAGAATAAAGCTGTTTGCATTATCCCTATTAAGGGGTATCTATAGTATTGTGAAATCCAAAAAGAGAAAGTTTTGCTTTGAGGTAATAAAATGACCTTCAAATAAAGTTAGTTCTTTTATCTTTTTCAAAGCTGTGTGTTTAATGGCAAGATGAAAAATGATAAGTGAAGACTGAAAATGAGCACCAAACCATACTTTCCACTCTAGGACACTACTGGCAGATGCATCCTGTGAACAGAGTTGGATTTCCCCTAGGGAAAGGGATAGGCTGGGTGTCTCGTCTAGACATTTTCTTTGTCCAAGACCCACATGATTCCTACTTACATTAAGTATGAGGAAGATTTATTTCAGAATATCCAGAGGTTTCTCTAGCCTTAGTGGGTTCTTCTTAAAGTGTGGGTATTTGTAAAATCATTGTATGAA
>NW_006938562.1:959-2115 GCF_000298275.1 Orycteropus afer afer | reverse complement strand
TTTTTGTGTTTCTCTAGAGAACCCAATCCAACACAGACTTCATACTACTTGGTGCTACAATCAACGCCAATGGAAGCAGCAATCAAGACATCAGACAACATATTGCATTGGGTAAATGTGCTGCAAAAGACCTCTTTCAAGTGCTGAAGAGCAAAGATGCCTCCTTAAAGACTAAGGTGCACCTAACCCAAGCCATGCTATTTTCAATCATCTCTTATGAATGTGACAGCTTGACAATGAATAAGGAAGAATGAAGAAAAGTTGATGCTTTTGAGTTGTGGTGTTGGAGAAGAATGCTAAGAGTACCATAGTCTGCTAATAACTAACAAATCTGTCCTGGAGGAAGTGCAGTCGGAATGCTCCTAGGAAGCGAGAATGGCCCAACTTCGTCTCACCTACTTTGGTCATGTTATCAGAAGGAATCATTCCTTGGAGAAGAATATCATGCTTGGTAAAGTGGAGGGTAAACAAAGAAGGGGAAGGTCCTCAATGAGATGGATTGACACAGAGGCTGCAACAATGGGCTCCAGTCTAGCAAGGATCGTAAGGCTGGCACTGTTTCATTCTGCTGTGCATAGGGTCTCTATGAGTCAGAGATGACTCGACAGCACCTAACAACAACAACAAACAACCTATATAGTTGTTTTTTTTTCCTGAAAGTCTCTAAAAGTATTTATCAAATCTGACACTTTCTTTTACTTTCCTGTTTTCAAGATATCATTAACTAATGTAAATCTCTGTATTAACAACATAGAGAAAGGACAAAGACAAAATAAAAAATTCCAAAAAACTTCTCATCTGTTCTTGTTCTTGTTTTAGGCATTGAGGGTCTTCCTCTTTTTTGCTGACCCTCTATTTTGTTGCTATTAGGTGCTGCTGAGTCAGTTCCAATTCATAACAACATATATACCCAAACCCGAACCCACTGCCGTGGAGTCGTGGTTTTCTGAGGCAGTATCACTATGGAAGTAGATTGCCCAACCTTCCTTCCGAGGAGTGGCTGATAGGTTTGAACCGCCAGCCTTCTGGTTGGCAGTCAAATGCCTAAGGCACTACATCACCAGAGCTCCTAATTATAAATAATATTACCTAATATTCAAGAGGGAGCTCTGGTAGCATAGTGGCTAAGACACTTGCCTGCTAACCAGACAGCTGG
>NW_006938562.1:0-764 GCF_000298275.1 Orycteropus afer afer | reverse complement strand
ACAACAAATATTCAAGAAGGTTGGGCATTCCTACTTCCGTAGTGATACTGTCTTGGAAACCCAAGGAGGGGTCGCTATGAGTCGGGGCTGACTCGATGGCAAATAACAACAACAATAACAATATTCAAGAAGTTTAGAATTAAAATGTTAGCAAGGATATGGAAAAATTGGAATCTGTATTCATGACTGGTGGGAAAGCAAATGGTATAGCTGTTGTGAAAAAGTGTAGTAGTTCAAAAAATTAAACACGAACTAACACATGACCCAGCAATTCCAATCCTAAGTATATATATACCCAAGCAATTGGAAAGCAGTGACGCAAACAGACACATGTACACTGATGATCACTGCAGCACTATGCACAAAAGCTAAGAGCTAGAAACAAGTGCAATGTACAGGACAGAAATGGATAAACAAAATATGACACTTAACATACAATGGAATATTAAACCAAAATCAAACCAAACTCACTGTTGTCGAGTCGATTTTGACCCATAGTGACCTCTCCTTGGGTTTCTGAGGCAGGATCTCTACAGAAGTAGATTGCACAGTCTTCCTTCCGAGGAGTGACTAATGGGTTTGAACCACCAGCCTTCTACTCAGCCATAAATAGACACGAAGTCCTGATACATGCTACAACATGGATGAACACTGAAAACATGATAAGTGAGTAAGTCAATCACAAAAGAGGAAATACTATGTGATGTCTCTTATATGAAATGATAGAAGTAGCCAAATATATAGAAACCAAAATTTCTTAGTGG
>NW_006938561.1:0-1898 GCF_000298275.1 Orycteropus afer afer | reverse complement strand
AAAACCAGTCCATTTCAGCTCACTAATGCCGAGGATATCAATCTTTATGCGTTCCATTTCCTTTTTGACAACTTCCAATTTTCCTAGATTCATTCATACCTAGAGTCCCTTGCCAGGTATGTAATTATTGGCAAATATGAATTTGTTGCTGCATTTTTGTTATGTGCTTTTCCGTGGTATCGATTTCTTTATTCCATATAATTTTCTATGCTGAGCTCCTTTTGTTTATGAATCGTGTTATCACTTCTTTCACTGCTATTGTTTTCGTATTTGCTGAATATTTATGCTGGTCCTCTTTTTTTGATGTGAAGGTTTATAGTTTTTCTTTGAGATAACCTTGTGATTTATAGTTTTCTTCCCAAGTTTAGAACAGGCTGTTCTATCTTGTAGTTGTCTTGACTTCCCTACCATCTAGAAGTTCTGTAACAACAGTTTTTTTTTTCCCTCTTTCTGGTCTGCAGTTGCCCTCATTTGTCAATTGATGTCTCTAGTTCCCTGTTTACAATCTTGTAGGCTTATTTACTTTAGATACTTCCATAGCTGGGTTGGTTTCTGGGTTTGTCATCATATGTGTTAATGGTCAGTCATTGTTGGTTGTAGCTTCTCTGTCCAAAGGGCTCCCTTTTAGCATCTCTTGTAAGGTTGGTCTGAATAAATTCCCTTAACTTCTGTTTACCTGGAAATGTCCTAATTTCACCATCATATCTGAGGGACAGTTTTGCTGGGTACATAATTCTTGGTTGGAAATTTTTCTCTTTTAGGGTTTTATATATACCATCCCATTGTCTTCTCACTGGCATGGTTTCTGTTGAGAAATTCAAGCTTAGTCTTACTGGTGCCCCTTGTAGGTAACTTTTCATTTTTCCCGTCTTGCTCTCATGATTCTTTGTCTTTGGTTTTGCTAAGTTTGATGATGATATGTCTGGGTGATTTTCTTTTGGGGTCTATCCTGTTTGGGGTTTGTTGGACTTTCTGAATGGATATATTCTCATCTTTCATCATACCAGGAAAATTCTGTTCCAACAAATCTTTGACAATTTTCTCTGTGATTTTATTTGTGTCTTCCTGTTCTGGAATTCCGATACCACGTAGGTTATTCCTTTTGATGGTATCCCACATGAACCTTAGTCTTTCTTCATTTTGTTTTGGTCTTTTTTCTGATTTATCCCTTTCCAAAGAAGTGTTCAGGTATTTGCCTTCAATCTCCCTAATTCTGTGTTCCATTGATTCAATTCTGCTCCTTTGTCTTATTTATTTCTGAAAATTTAGCATTAATCTTCTGGCTTTCTGTGTGTAGATTTTGTATCATTTCTAATTTTTCATTTATTTTGTCATTTTGTTCTTGTATTATCTTTCAAAATTGTTCTAGGGTTTTGTTTTCCTTGATGTGTCTCTCAATCCTTTGAAGATACCTAAATATAATTCTTTTGAATTCCTTATCGGGGAATGCCAATGCTGTATCTTCCTCGGGATGTGTTTTGGGTCTATATCCTAGTCCCTTGTTTCTCCTGCTTTACCTTGCTTCTTTGTCTGGACTGTGATGCTCTGTTGTCTCCGAGGCACTGTGACATTTTTGTGTTTATATTTAATTGGTGATTGTTATGTTGGAGTGACTTGTGATTGTATGTTGGAGTGACTTGCCCATAATTTTCGTTTTGTTTTGTTTGTATGTTATCTGTGCAAACATAGATGTGCTCCTCTATTTGCTAGTGGGCAGAACTTCTACACTCACCACCTGTCTCCTTTCCTGTTGTCAGCCTCTCATATGTCCCTGCCAACCTTGGCAAACAGAGCCTATTCTTGTTGTTGTTGTTGTTGTTGTTAAGTGCCGTCGAGTCGTTTCTGACTCATAGCGACCCCATGCACAGCAGAACGAAACACTGCCCGATCCCACACCA
>NW_006938560.1:1241-1859 GCF_000298275.1 Orycteropus afer afer | reverse complement strand
GATCAGTGTGAGTGTTGGGCAGGGAGATGCACTCCATCTTCAATAGTTGTATATAGCTGTCATGAAGCCAGCCTCTGCTCTACAGGGACCTCTTCACAATGCAGTGAAATGTTGCCCACTTCTGCATCATTGCCATGACTATTTATACATTGGACATTTTTGATCCATAGAGTTTTCCTTGGATGATTTTCAGAAGTAGGTTGTCAGCCCTTTCTTGATAGCCCTTTTTAGCCTGGAAGCTCTGATGGACCATTTTCAGCAACACAACAACACAAAAGCTTTCACTAAAAACAAGTGCTAGCTGCACATGATATACATTGGTCAGAAATTGAACCCAGGTCTCCTGAATGGAAGGCAAGGATTCTACAACAGAATCAGTGCTGTCCCTTTCTCAATGGAGTTTTTTTTTTTTTTATTAGCCAATTGAAAGTATTCTTTACCATTGACATATAAATTCTTGTTTACTACTGAAGGCACACATTTTACTTTCTCATTTCTTTATAAACTAGGGATTCAAGAGGAAAAGATTAAGATATTGGATAGTTGGTCAATTTGCAGCAGAGGCAGTTTTACTGATTTTTACTACAGAGTCCTTTCTGTCCTCATAGCCTCCATTAC
>NW_006938560.1:0-898 GCF_000298275.1 Orycteropus afer afer | reverse complement strand
ATTGATACTGAAAACAAAAATCTGTGTAGTTACCAATACACTACATTAACATTACAGTGCAATGTTAGTCAAACCAAATATTTTATAAGACTATTTCGTTTGAAGTAAACTGGTAATTATGAGCCAAAAATAAAGTAGTGAACCATTGAGCAATATGTTGTCATCCTATCCATGTTAAGGACTGTGAGACTTAAGGTAAGTAAGTTAGAGGCTCCCAAATTTTGGAGTAACTTTCTTTAAGGTAATTACCAATTGAAAATTCAAAAACACTAAAAAATCTTTTAATATCATTAAAACATTAAAAAATAATTTAATATCTCTATACCTATCTCTCAGAAGCTCTTCTGGTTCACTGGTTAAAGCATTCACCTGCTAACTAAAAGTTCAGTGGTTTAACCTGTCAATTGCTTCACTGGAAAAAGATGAGGCAGTCTTCTTCTCTAAAGATTTGCAGCCTTGGAAACCTTATGGGACATTTCTACTCTCCAATAGGGTCACTGTCATTTGGGATTTACAAGATGGTTATGGGTTTGATTTGGGGCTTTTATAAACATGGTAATTTTAGGTTGGATTCCTAAAAATGCCTCAAAAAGCAAAATTTTAATGTAGGACGATAAAGTAAAAGATATATAACATAAATTACTTAATTATTAAAAAAATGAAATTATCTACATTGTATGTACAACTGCAGAATTTAAATACCATATTAAAAACTTGATTGCAATCTCTAATGAAAAGAGCCATGATAGTGCATTAGTTATGTAGTTGGGTGCTAACCGAAATCTAAGTGGTTTCAACCTAACAACCACTACACTGAAGAAAGATGTAGGAGTCGGTTTTATAAAGGGTATAGCCTTGGAAACCTGGCAAAACAGTTCTACTCTGTCTTATAGAGTGA
>NW_006938559.1:0-2188 GCF_000298275.1 Orycteropus afer afer | reverse complement strand
CTTATGGTATCTTTTGATGAATAGAAATTTTAAAGTTAGATACTGCCAAATATATTTTACTCTTTTATTTTTTATTAATTTTATGCTTCATTTTAAGAGTATTCCTATTCTCAAAGCTAGGAACATTTGTCCCTGAAAAAGAAACAAAATTTAGTATTCTTTTTTTTATGTGTAAATCTTTAGTTGGTCTGGAATTTATTTGTGAATTATAAGAGGAAGTGCTCAATATACATTTTTTAAACAAATGGACAGCCATCATCATTTATTGCATAGTCCATCCTTTCGCCCTGACTTACAAAGGCACTTTTTTGATATTTCAAATCATTCCATTACATAGGCTTTTTTTCCTGGACTTCTTTCTGTTCTTTATATTGCTCTGTTTGTGCATGAGCTACTATCACACTTTAAATTGCTTTAGCTTTTAAAATCTTTAGTTACATGGTTTAATACCTTTCTTCCTTTAGAGTTCTTTCCTGATGATCTAATATAAAACGGCATCTCCTCTGTCTTAGCTCTCTGGTGGTACAATAATGGAAATACCACAAGTGCACGGCTTTAACAAACAGAAATTTATTCTCTTACATTTAGGAGGCTATAGGTCCAAGTCCAGGGCACCAGCTCTAGATGAAGGCTTTCTTTCTCTGGTGGCTCACAGTTTAGGAGGAAGGCCCCTTTCAGCAGCTGTGGGCCTGGTGTTCCTTGGAGATCCACATGAGTCTTGGCATCAGTCCTCTTGGGGGTCTAGGAAGTTCTAGGAAGTTCTCAGTACTGGGATCCTGGGTCCAAAGGATGTGCTCTGCCCAGCTTTTCTTTCTTGGTGGTAGTGGGTAGGCCCCTGCTTCTCTGCTTGCTTCTCTCTCCTTTGATCTCTTATAAGACAAAAGGTGATGCAGGCTACACCCCAGGGAAACTTCCTGTTACCTATGATCAGGGCTGTGTCCTAAGTAAGGATGTTGTATCCCACCCTAATTGTCTTACGGCTTAGTGGCTGATCACATCAGATCACATCACTGAGGATGATTGTGTTGTTGCTGTGTTGTTAGGTGTGGTCGATTGTGTCTGACTCATAGCTACTCTGTGTACAGCAGAATGAAACACTGCCGGGTCCTGTACAAGCCTCACGATCCTTATTATACCTGAGCCAATGTTGCAGCCACTGTGTCTATCCATCTTGTTGAAGGCCTTCCCCTTCTTCATTGACCCTCCATCTTACCAAGTATGATATTCTTCTCCAGGGAGTGGTTCCTTCTGAGAACAAGAGCAAAGTAGGTGAGACAAAGTCTGACCATTCTTGCTTCTGAGGAGCATTCTGGCTGCACTTCCTTCAGGACAAATTTGTTAGTCCTTTTAACAGACCATGGTATTCTCAGCATTCTTCTCCAACACCACAACTCAAAAGTATCAACTCTTTTTTGGTCTTCCTTATTCATTGTCCAGCTCTCACATGCATAAGAGATGATCAGAAGTACCATGGCTTGGGTTAAGCACACCCTAGCCTTCCAGCAGACATCTTTGCTCTTCATCACTTGAAGGAGGTCCTTTGCAGCAGATTTGCCCAATGCAATACGCCGTCTGATGTCTTGACTGCTGCTTCCATTGGTGTTGATTGTAGAAGCAAGTAAGATGAAATCCTTGACAACTTCAATCTTTTCTCCATCCACCATGAAGCTGTTTATTAGACCAGTTGTGAGGATTTTTGTTTTATTCATTTTGAGGTGCAATTGATATTGCAGATTGTAGTCTTTAATCTTCATCAGTAAGTGCTTCAAGTCATTCTCACTTTCAGCAAGCAAAGTTGTGTCATCTGCATATCCCAGATTGTCAGTGAGTCTTTCTCCAATCCTGATGCCCCGTTCTTCATATAATCCAGCTTCTCAGATTATTTGCTCAGCATACACATTGAATAAGTAAGTTGAAAGGACACAACCTTGAAACACTCCCTTCTTGATTGTGAACCATGAAGTATCCCCCTTGTTCTGTTTGAACAACAGCCTCCTGATCTATGTACAGGTTCCTCATGAGTACAATCAAGTGTTCTGGAATTGCCATTCTTCTCAATGTAATCCACAGTTTGTTATGATCCACACAATCGAATGCTTTTGCATAGTCAATAAAACACAAGTAAACATCTTTCTGGTATTCTTTGCTTTGAGCCAAGATCCATCTGACATCAACAATGATATCTCTC
>NW_006938558.1:1197-1859 GCF_000298275.1 Orycteropus afer afer | reverse complement strand
TACTCATGAGGAACCTGTACCTTGACCAGGAGGCCATGGTTCGAATGGAACAAGGGGATACTGCATGGTTTAAAATCAAGAAGAGAGTGTGTCAGGGTTGTATCCTTTCCCCACACTTATTCAGTCTATATGCCGAGCAAATAATCTGAGAAGCTGGACTATATGAAGAGAAACGTGGCATCAGGATTGGAGGAAGAATCAATAACAACCTGAGATACGCTGATGATACAACTTTGCTTGGTGAAAGTGAGGATGACTTCAGGCACTTACTGATGAAGATTGAGGAACACAGTCTGAAGTATGGATTACATCTCGATATAAAAGAAGAAAAAAATCCTCACAGCTGAACCAATAAGCAGCATCACGATAAATGGAGAAAGGATTGAGGTTGTCCAAGAATTCACATTGCTTGGTTCTACAATCAACATCAATGGAAGCAGCAGTCAGGACATTAGACAAGGTGTAGCACTGAGCAGGTCAACTGTGAAGGAAATCTTTCAAGTGCTAAG
The DNA here is from genome assembly GCF_000298275.1 of Orycteropus afer afer. NCBI lineage: Eukaryota > Metazoa > Chordata > Mammalia > Tubulidentata > Orycteropodidae > Orycteropus > Orycteropus afer. Next base: position 1,350 of record NW_006938558.1, on the reverse strand, counting down.
GAGCAAGGATGTCTCCTTGAGGATTAAGGTGTGCCTGCCACAAGCCGTGATATTTCCAATCGTCTCCTATGCATGTGAGAGCTGGAAAATGAATAAGGAAGACCAAAGAAGAGTTGATGCTTTTGAGTTGTGGTGCTGGCGAAGAATGCTGAA
>NW_006938558.1:0-513 GCF_000298275.1 Orycteropus afer afer | reverse complement strand
ACCTGAACATTTCTTTGGAAAGGGATCAATCAGAAAAAAGATCAAAACAAAATGAAGAAAGCCTAAGGTTCATGTGGAATACCACCAAAAGGAATAATCTATGTGTAATCAGAATTCCAGACAGGAAGAGACAAATAAAACCTCAGAGAAAATTGTCAAATATTTGTTGGAAGAGAGTTGTCCGGGTATGATGAAAGATGAGAGTATATCCATTCAGGAAGTCCAATGAACCCGAAACAGGATAGACCCCAAAAGAGAATCACCCAGATATATCATCATCAAACTTACCAAAATGAGGGACAAAGAAGAATCATGAGAGTAGCATGGGAAAAACAAAAAGTTACCTACAAGGGGCAACCAATAAGAGTAAGCTTGGCTTTCCCGACAGAAACCATGCAGGCAAGAAGACAGTGGGGTAGTATATATAAAACACTGAAAGAGAAAAATTTCCAGCCAAGAGTTATGTACCCAGCAAAATTGTCCCTCAAATATGATGGTGAAATTAGGACATTT
>NW_006938557.1:0-2214 GCF_000298275.1 Orycteropus afer afer | reverse complement strand
TTGAGTCAATACTAACTCACAGTGACCACTGTGCTCCATAAAATTTTTATGGCTATGATCTTTCAGAAGCAGATGGCCAAACCTTTCTTCTGAAGTTCCAACAGGTAGGTTCGAACTGCCAACCTTTTCGTTAGTAGCCAGGCACTTAACCATTTGCACTACCCAGAGACAACTAGATTTATCCCTATCATTTAGTACATCCAAAGCTTTGGGTAATTTGTCTGCAGCCTACTGAAATGAGCTGCTTTAGTTTATTCTTTAAAAGCTTTGTAGATGAAACAAACAAACTTTCTTCTCAAGCCTTATTTTACAACTTTACTATTCTTCAGAACAGTATTATTAATTGGACCATGATTCAGAGTTCATTGTGAACAATTATCTATTGCTGAATTTCCACATGCAGATCTCTAACTTGTTTATCCTCATTCTTTTAAATTTGGAAATTTATCTTCTTCCAAAATTTAAATTAACTGAGACATGTTTCTTTCTGCCCCAGATTAACACAATCCAGAAACTCAGATTTGGTTTGAGGGTTAGGGTGAAACTGAGTATTACATGTGATACTCTTAATCAGAGTAGAAGATATTCCGGGTAACCAGATAGGTGGTTGTAGTATGGAGGTATAGTGTTGGAATTTTGGTAATGGCTGATGTCTAAGAGAAGTTGGTCTCTTGAGCAAATTTTGTGGAATCATAATATAATGGCTGAGGAGGAAGAAATATCAGTGGAAAGAAAATGGGAAGTTAGAAAGTCAGAATAGGAAGAGTGTATCTACGTTCACAACACAAATACAATGCACTGCCGTGGAGTCGGATCTGACCCATAGCGACCCCTCCTTGGGTTTCCGAGGTGGTATGTCTACGGAAGTGGATTGCTCAACCTTCCTTCTGAGAAGTGGCTGGTGAGTTTGAACCACCAGCCTTCTGGTTAGCAGTCAAATGCCTTAGATGCTACACCACCAGAGCTCCCGCTACACTCACAGTGAGGCTGAATACCCTCATCCCCAAATCCCTTTCCAATCCCACATCTTTCAATGTTGTACTTCAACCTGAAGAGAGAAAATGGTAAATGCTGAAGAGGAGGAAGAAAGGACAACTGGGAACATGGCTTTACTCCTCTCTGAGTAAAGATAGAAGAATAAGAAGATACAAGCCTAGAGGTGGAGGTGCTGAGCCAGAGCCCACGCTAGAGAACTACAGGCTTTTTAAAACAAGAAGTTTTGAAATGGCTGGGGAGGGCTTCAAACTCGACCCTCTGAGTTCTTATTCACTTTGTAATACAGAACTGTCTGATACTAAGGGAAAGCCAACGCTTTTTGCTGTAGCAGCTGAGTCTCCTCTTGAACAGATTGCTGCCCACCCACCACAGCAAGGCAGACCCAAGCTTCATACACACAGTGTTTTCCAAAATGACACTGAGCCACATGTGCAATTCTGAGACAAAGTCAAAGAGTGGGTGGTCTGCCCTGGAATGATATTCAAAACTCAGGAAAGTGAAAATTAAGTTTCTTACAATTCTCTTTCAATGCCAAAACTATAATAAAGGCTTGAATTTGGCATTGCTAGATTATTTATTTTAAAAAACAGGTAGAAGATGCATTTCCTTCTCAAAATCTAAAAAACCTGCTTTTTCACTAACCTCAATTCTCTTAGCTTCAGGGTCCGCCACACCAAAATGTACCACTCAAGATGTTTTTTCTGAACAGTCTCAGGGTATCATTATCAAATATTTCAGTCATTCTGCCTGATTTTATGGTTAAATTGTGCACACCTTGTATGCCCTTAAAGAGCTCTGTGGAGCCGTGGTTAAAACTTTGGGCTGCCCACCAAAAGGTTGGCAATTTGAAACCACCAGCTGTCCATGTCTTTAAGGGGCTTGCGAAAGTCCTGAAATTGTATGAAAAATTTAGTGTGAATGTGCCTTTTCATGATGAAGTGATCCATGGTTTTCATCAGTTTAAGAACCAATGACCTGTTCTTGTTAGGTGCCTTTGAGTCAATTTTTAACTCACAGCTAGCCTATGTGACAGAGTAGAATTGCCACACAGGGTTTCCTAGGCTGTAATCTTTATGGTAATGTAGTGGCTAAGGTACTTGACTGCTAACCAGAAGGCTGGCGGATCAAACCTACAGCCACTCCTCGGAAGGAAGGTTGGGCAATCCTACTTCCGTAGTGATACTGCCTCGGAAACCCAAGGAGGGGTCGCTATGAGTC
>NW_006938556.1:786-1962 GCF_000298275.1 Orycteropus afer afer | reverse complement strand
TAATACCAGTATATCCACAGTACTCCATTACCCTTAACATGAAACACCAGGCTACAGATGAATACATAGATATCTGAGACTATCAGATGGGGGTCAGTGAACAGGAATATACTGTAGACCAATGATAGATTCAGCTGAGGATAATCTTGCACAGATACTAGTGATTCAAATTACCCACAATCATTACAGAAGCAACAAAAGACAGACCTAGAGCAATCCCTCATAGACAGCCAGACATTGTGGGAGAGAGATCCACTAGATCTGCCAACTCAGGACTATAGTTCTGGGGGACACCAGACTCAATTGGCACAACAAAATACATAAAAACCTTGTTCCACAACCTGCTTTGGTGAGTAGCGACTGGGGTCTTAAAAATTTTTCAACAGCCATCTAAGATGCAACTAATGGTCTCCTATTGTTGGAAGTGAAGAAGTGTGAAGAAAACCAAGGACATTTGGAAACAATCAGGCCTAGGACATGATGGACTTTGGACCAGAAGAACTAGATGGTGCCCACCTACCAATGCCAACCACTTGGAAAGGGATCAAAATTGGAGATCCTGGATGAAGTAGGAGGAAAAATGTGGAACAAAATGCAAAAACACAATAATGACCAGAATTACTAGTCAGATGAAGTCTGGTGGGACCCTCAAGACTAGGGCCCTGGGATACACTTCGGGCCTGGGGTAAAACTCACTCCTAAGGGCCGGCTCTCAGTCCAACAGTAAATGAGACTTACATATAGAACACTCAACCCAGGGCAATGCACCCACCTACTCTACAGAGATATATCTCTTGGAGCAATCGGCCATGGAGCACTAGAGGAGCAACAGTCGCAGGGAGGAAAAGCTGGACAGGAGTGCAAAACTAAGAAGGGCACAGGGACGGGGGGTTACTAGGAAGGGAGAGGAGGAGAGTGGGTTAGGGTTGTTGTTGTTGTTGTTAGGTGCCGTCGAGTCATTTCCGACTCATAGTGACCCCATGCACAGCAGAACGAAACACTGCCCGATCCTGCGCCAGCTCCATGATCCCTGCTATAGTTGAGCCCATCATTGCAGCCACCATGTCAATCCATTTCTTTGAGGTCCTTCCCCTCTTTTGTTGACCCTCCACCTTACCAGGCATGACATCCTTCTCCAGGGAATGGTCCCTTCTGACAACATGACCAAAATAAGTG
>NW_006938555.1:1189-1771 GCF_000298275.1 Orycteropus afer afer | reverse complement strand
TAGCAAAGAGGTTCAGCCCCAGAAGACTCAAACATGTGGAAGGGTGAGTATGCAGTTTGGTCAACAGGAGAAACGTAGTAGGAAGAACACCAGATTTGACATCATTTGAGGGAATAGGGAGATGAGGAACTCCATGTTCTAAGCACAAAGTGTGCCAGCCCCTGGGCTGGGTATTTTACACAACATTCATTATCTCTAGTGCTCACAGTAGGTCTCTCAACGCATCTTAAAAGTGAGGGACTCAGAAACCCGCAGAGACCTACAAGGTTTTTGTTTTGTTTTGTTTTGTTTTTCAGGTTCTCAGCAGACTCAGAATCTCAGCAGACTATTACAAAAGTTCCAGGTAAGTGTTAGACTACTCAAGTGTCACAGTTGAAGAACTAAGACCATTGTCTGTAAAGTCAATTATACAAATGGGAAGACTGAGGTCAAGAAAGGACCAATGACTTGCCTAAATGAGTCAGGTCCGACTGGACAGCACATAACAACAACAACAAGACTGGAACCTAGGATTCCTGATCATCAGTTCTTTTTAAAAAATTGAAAAAGTACTGGAGTGAAATTTCCCGTTTTTACCAATTT
>NW_006938555.1:0-599 GCF_000298275.1 Orycteropus afer afer | reverse complement strand
AGTGAAATTCCCACTGATCATGGGATTCATGCACCCTTTCAGAGAACAATTCCAGCCCTGGTCACACACACACCGGCTTACTCACTCCTCATCTCCTGACTCTTATCTGGTTTCTCTCAAAGTGAGTAATATTTGCCTTGGCCTGACCTCTTGGTTGCTGTATATACAACCACAGAAAATACTGTCAACACCAAAGCATTCCAGCCCTTTCCCAGTGCCATGTGGTGAAAGGAAGGGTTCCTTCCAAACTCAGGAATCAACTCATACCTGATGAGTCAACAGGATCCTGGCATTTCTCAGACTTATATCGTACTGTCCAAGATTATTGTGCTAAAGTGCATGTGTGTAAACTTTCTAAAGACAGCTTTCCAATTTCCCCAGACTTCTACAAGTCAAACAGATCATCTTAGGGATACCCACAACTGCCCCCATTGGAAGAGATGGGCAGGAATTGTCTTTAAGAGATTTCTCCAATGCCTTCAGTTTGTTGTGCATTTAAAAGGTGTCTTGTGAAGAAAAGAGGAGAGGCGGGGCAAGATGGCGGACTAGGCAGAAGGATTGCACAGACCCTCTTCAACAAAGAAAAGGGAAACCAATTA
>NW_006938554.1:0-2246 GCF_000298275.1 Orycteropus afer afer | reverse complement strand
AAAAAAAAAAGCTTGCAAGTGGCCATCTAGATGCAACGATTGGTCTCTTCTTGTCCAGAGCAAAGAAGAGTGAAGAAAACTAAAGATACATGGGAACAATTAATCTAAGAGACTGGTAGACATGAGATCCTCAGCCTGTATGACCATGAGACCAGAAGAACTAGATAGTGCCTGTCTACCATTGTCAATCACTCAGAGAGGGATTGGTGCAGGAGATCCTAGGTAGAGTGGGAGAACAATGTGGAACAAAACTCAAAATCATAAAAAAATAGATCAGTTTTTCTGGTCTGATAGAGACTGGTGAGAGCCCTGAGATTATAGCCCATAGTTACCCTTCAAGTCTTTAACTGAACTCACTCCTGTGGCTTCCAGCCAAACAATAGATAGGCATATAGGGGGAATATTTACATCAGGTAGATACACTCCTTGGAGTGGTCATCATGGGAGAACAGAAGGACAGTGTTTGCACAGGAAGACAGCTCAGGGGGCCTGGGAGCGCATGGGAGGGAAGGACACAGGGAAGAAGTAAATACAGGGAGGAAGTAGGAAGAGAGAGGAAGTGGGAATTGCAGTCTTTGTTATGAAACAAAATGTGTATGAACTGCTGTATGAAAAATGAATTTGCTCTGTAAACTTTCACCCAAATCAGAATAAAAATTAAAAAAAAAAGTTTGGTCTGAGCAAGGAAAGACAGAGATGCCATCCTGCAGTGGGGAAGAGTATGGAGGAGAAGGCAGGGATGCTGGGAGGTGTGGGAGCTGAACCACATTAAGGCTGAAATGTTTGTTTGACATCCAGGTGGCATTCAAAATGGGTGGATGGAATCATGTGGTGGAGTTCAGGGAAGAGGTCTGCTGGGGGTGGGATGCATGTCTCGGAGTTGATAGCATAGGAGGCATTTAATGCCTTGAGAATGGCATTAAATGAAAGTTGACTCTGCTTCAATATCTGGGCAGATGATGAGGGAGAGTAGAGAGGGTAGGTTTGGGGAGATAACAAGCTCTGTGAGTGCCCAGGGGCTTCCTGGAGGCAGTGTCTAGCAAGCCTGTGCATTATGATGGTCTGGAGCTCAGAAGATAGCCTTGGAGGGTGGAAGGGAAGCCTGAGGGCTGAGAGGTCTGTCTCCCTGGGAGGAAAGAGGGTGGTGAGAGCCCTGGGTAGGGGCTCATTTGAGGGTGTCATCAGGAAGAGAAAGGGGAACCAGAAAGCGGCCAGTAGAAGGAGTAACTGGGAGGACGGAGGAGACCTGGATGTGTGTCTCCATGGCCGACAGAGAGACTTTAAGAGGAGAAGTAAGTGGTCAGCATGCTGAGGAGTCAAGTGAGCTATGGGCAGAGAAGGGACCGTGGAAATGTAATAGAGTGGTCATGGTAGACGTTATGGGAGGGATTTTGGTGGAATGACAGGGAGGGGTAGGAGTCAGGTGGCAGTAGTTAAGGGAGCTGGGAAGTGGGGTGAGCAGAGGCAGTGAGTGGAGATTTGAAACAGGAGAGGTGGGCAGAGGCTGGAGGTTCAGGGTGAGGGGGCATTGCCAGAAGGTTCCTATAGGACGGGAGACTCAAGCAGCAGGTTGATGCCAAGAGGTGGCAGCAAGAGGTGAAGGGAGGCTGAATGCAGGTGGGGCAAAGAGAAATGTGGACAAATTCCCTGGAGCCACACAGGAACCTTGCTGAGGGTGACATTATCTTGCCTTACTTGGGGTGAGGTGGTTCTGGGGGATGGGGAGAGGGCCAGGGGTTGGGGAGAGGCAGGAGCAGAGGTGGAGCGGAGTGCCAACATCTTCCACAGACAACACAGTGGGTGTTTCTACTATGGCAAAGAGACCATAAAACATACTCGGAAGCAGACTTCTTTTTACAAAGTTTACCAAGGAGGCAGCCCCCGCCCAGCCTGGCCTCATCCTCAGACTGAAACCCTTTTGCTCCCACATGGGGCTCCCAGACAGGAGAGCTTTAAGGTGGGTCCACCCTGTAGATGGTGCAACAGTTTAGCACTTGGTTGCTAACCCAAAGTTGCAGTTCAAATTTACCCAGTGGCTCTATGGGAGAAAGACCTGGTGATCTGCTCCCATAAAGGTTACCACCATCCAATTGTGCTTGAGTCAATTCTGACTCGTAGCAACCCTCACAGACAGAGTAGAACTGCCGTCATAGGATTTCCAATGTTGTAGGAGCTCTGGTGGTACCACTAGTGGTTAAGACATTTGGCTGCTAATCAAAAAAGTGGGTGGTTTGAACCCACTAGCC
>NW_006938553.1:0-2246 GCF_000298275.1 Orycteropus afer afer | reverse complement strand
GGTTTGAGCCAAGAACCATCTAACATCAGCTATGATACCCCTCATTCCACGTCCTCTTCTGAATACAGCTTGCATTTCTGGAAGCTCTCTGTCAATATATGGCTGCAACCAGTTTTGAATTATCTTCAGTAAGATTTTACTTGCATGTGATGTTAACAATATTGTTCGATAATTTCCACATTCTGTGGGATCACCTTTCTTTGGAATGGGTACAAATATGGGTATCTTCCAGTCAGTTGGCCAGGTAGCTGTCTTCCATATCTCTTGGCACAGCTGAGTGAGTGATTCCAGCATGACATCCATTTGTTGAAACATCTCAATGGGTATTCCGTCCATTCCTGGAGGCTTGCTCTTTGCCAATTCTTTAAGTGCACCTTCGACTTCTTCCTTCAATACCATTGGTTCTTGATCATATGACACCTCCTGAAATGGATGAACATTGACCAATTCTTTTTGCTACAGTGACTCTGTGTATTCCTTCCATCTTCTTTTGATGCTTCCTGCATCATTCAATATTCTGCCCATAGAATCTTTCAATATTGCACCTTGAGGCTTAAATTTTTTCTTCAGTTCTTTTAACTTGAGAAATGCTGAGCATGTTCTTCCCTTTTGGTTTTCTAATTCCAGGTCTTTGTACATTTCATTATAATAATAGGCTTCATCTTCTCAAGCTACTCTTTGAAATCATCTGTTCAGTTCTTTTATCTTGTCATTTTCCCATTTGCTTTAGCTACTCTCCTCTCAAGGACAAGTTTCAGAGTCTCTTCTGACATCCATTTTGGTCTTTTCTTCCTTTCCTGTCTTTTTTAATGACCTCTTTCTTTCTTCATGGATGGTGTTCTTGATGTCATCCCACAATTCCTCTGGTTTTCAGTCATTGGTGTCCAATGCATCAATTTTGTTCTTTAGATGGTCTCTACATTCAGGAAGGATATTATCAAGGTCGTATTTTGGCTCTCGTGGACTCATTTTGTCTTCAGCTTCAACTTGAACTTGCATATTCCACAGTCAGCTCCTAGACTTGTTTTGGCTGAAGATATTGAACTTCTCCATCATCTCTTGCCACAGATGTAGTCAATATGATTCCTGTGTATTTCATCTGGTGAAGTCCATGTGTATGGTCATCACTTATGTTGTTGAAAAAAGGTATTTGCAATGAATAAGTTGTAGGTCTTGCAAAATTCTATCATGGGATCTCCAGCATTATTTCTATCACCAAGGCCATATTTTCCAACTATCGATAACCCTTCTTTGTTTCCAACTTTTGCATTCCAGTCACCAGTGATAATCAATACATCTTGATCTTATGTTTGGTCGATTTCAGACTCAGAAGTTGGTAGAAATCTTCAATTTCCTCATTTTTGGCTTTGGTCGTTGGTGCATAGATTTGAATTTTTGTTTTCTTAATATTGAGATGTAAGCTATACTGCAGTCTTTAATCTTTTTTTCAATGTATTAACTGGTCTTCCTTGGATGTGTATGGATATTATCCTATCACTGACAGCATTGTACTTCAGGACAGATCTTGAAACAGTCTTTGTTACAATTAGTTCTACACCATTCCTCTTTAATTTGTCATTCCTGGCATAGTAGATCATATGGTCATCTGATTCAAAATGCCAAAACCAGTCCATTTCAGCTCACTAATGCCTATCGATCTTTATGTGCTCCATTTAAATTTTGACAACTTCCAATTTTCCTAGATTCATACTTTGTACATTCCATGTTCCAATTATTAATGGATGTTTGCATCTGTTTCTACTCATTTGAGTCTTGCCACATCAGCCAGTGGAGGTCCCGAAAGCTTTATTCCATCCATATCATGAAGGTTGTCTCTACTCTGAGGAGTCAGCTCTTCCCCAGTCATATTTTGAGTGCCTTCTGACCTGAGGGGCTCATCTTCCAGCACTATATTGGACAGTGTTTCAGGGCTATTCATGAAGTTTTCGAGCAATATATCAGACAGTGTTTCACTGCTATCCATAAGGGCTTCACTGACCAGTTGTTTGAGAAGTGGTGGCATTTTCCAGCCAACTACATTCTCCTCCTGTTGCAGGTCCCTAGGTGCCTCCACGTTTGTAGGCATCTCAATGGCCTTGCCCACTCCTCTGTACCTCATCCCTCCATCCAAGTGCCTTCAAACCCTCCAGTGGCCTGTCCCCTGCTGGGACCCTGAGCTACCTCTCGAGCCAGATTGATCCTTCTTATTCTCTTCATTGGTCAAAATGGTTTGCTCTCATCTACTA
>NW_006938552.1:1657-2173 GCF_000298275.1 Orycteropus afer afer | reverse complement strand
TAACAGATGAGATCAGAGAGCTGGTATGGGGAAGAGGAACACATCACAGAGTCATACTCACCAAATATTAATTGAGTTCCTACCATCACCTTGGTGAGCAAGACACCAGCAAGCAAGAATGACTCGGTTCCTGTTCTCATGGAGTTTATATGCCAATGGGGAGTGAGGGAAAAGGGGAAATAGGAAGCAAAAATAATAAAAGATGACTTGCTATGGTGGTGAGTACTACAGAGAATATTTCTAAAAGGGTAATGTGGTGCAAAGTGAGTAAGGCTGACATGACCAGGGAGGCTATCTTTGAAAAAGTAATGTTGTAGTATGTTATGGATTGAACTCTGTCCCCACAAAACTTGTCTTAGAATTGTAACCTCTGTACTTATGGATGTGATCCTATTTGGTAACAGGGTTTTCTTTGCTATGTTAATTAGATCATACCCAAATAGAGAGGTTCTGAATCTAATCACTTCTGAGTTATAAAAAGAGTGATTAGACACAATCAGAGAGAGAGAGAGAGAG
>NW_006938552.1:0-612 GCF_000298275.1 Orycteropus afer afer | reverse complement strand
AGCCAAACTTTGGGTTTGCAGCTGAATGCTTTAACCATTGTACCACTAGAGCATCTAAGAAAATTAGTGGAAGTGGTATTTATGAAAGAATCAAACACCAGCTGACTATGATCCTGTGATGGACTTCCACTGGGTAATCATTCATTGTACCACTTGTCTGTCAGTTTGTCATTGTGTGCTGGTCTGTGTGTTCTTGGAAGCTTTGCCCCCAGCCTTTCAAACACCAGCAGGGTCATCCAGGGTGCATATGTTTCAGCAGAGCTTCCAATAACACTATTCTGGAAGACTATTCTGAAAGAAGGAAGGGGTGGTCCACTTCTGAAAAACTTACCCACTGAAAACCTTATGAATAGCAGTGAAAGACTGTCTGATATAGTGCTGAAAGATGAGCCCCTCAGGTGGGAAGGCACTCAAAATATGACTGACGAAGAGCTGTTTCCTCAGAGTAGAGGTGACCTTAATGTGGAGTAAAGCTTTCTGGACCTTTATTTGCTGGTGTGGCACAACTCAAAATGAGAGGAAACAACTACTTTGGCGAGTAGCGACTGGGACCTTAAAAGCTAGGAAGCTGCCATCTAGATGCAACAACGGGTCTCTCCTCGTCAAGAAGAA
>NW_006938551.1:2370-3161 GCF_000298275.1 Orycteropus afer afer | reverse complement strand
ATATGTCCATATCTTGTTCTTATGTTCATCAGAACACAGGTGTACAAATATTTTCTAAATATCTATATTCAATTCTTTTTGGTATATACCTAGGGATTGAGTTGCTGGGTCATTTGCTAGATCTATGTTTAGTATTTTGCGGAACTGGCAAACCATTTTCTTTTCCCACCAGCTATATGTAAGGGCCATATAGATTACGTATAAACTCAGACAAAACCAAATGCAGAACATAAAAGCAGCACAGGATGCATTGGGCTGATTTACATTTACAGATGCTGCTGTTGTTCTTCGGTGCCGTCTCGTCAGCTAGGACTCATAGTGACCCTGTGCACAACAGAATGAAACACTGCCCGGTCCTGCTCCAGCCTCACAACTGCCTATTCCTGAGCCCATTGTGGCAGCCACTGTGTCAGTCCATCTGGTTGAAGGCCTTCCCCTTTTTCACTGACTTTTCACTTTACAAACATGATATCCTTCTCCAGGGAATGGCCCTTTTTTAGTTACCTAGTGCCTCTCTCACAGAAGATATCACAAATGGTTTGGTGTGAAGAAACAGGAGGTTATTCTCTTACAGTGTGGGAGGATATATTATGTGCTCAGCATATAGATTGAAAAGGTATTGTGAAGAGATACAACCTGACGCACTCCCTTCCTGATTTTAAACCATACAGTATCTGTTTGAAGGACAGCCTCCTGGTCTATGTACAGGTTTCTCATGAGCATGATTAAGTGTTCTGGAATCCCCATTCTTCTTAATGTTATCCATAATTTCGTATGTTCCACACATTCTA
>NW_006938551.1:0-660 GCF_000298275.1 Orycteropus afer afer | reverse complement strand
TCTTCCTTTCCTGTCTTCTAAATGACGTTTTGCTTTCTTCATGAATTCTGACATCAAGAATGTCATCCCACAATTCTCTGGTTTTTGGTCATTGGAGTTCAATGTGTCAAATCTATTTTTTAGATGGTTCTAAATTCAGATGGAATATAATCAAGGTTATATTTTGGCTCTTGTGGACTTGTTTTAATTTTCTTCAGGTTCACCTTGAACTTGCATATGGGCAGTTGAAGGTCTGTTCCACAGTCAGCCCCTGACCTTGTGTTGGCTGTAAATATCGAGTTCTCCATCACCTCTTTGCACAGAGGTAGTCGATCTGGTTCCTGTGTATTCCATCGGGCAAAATCCGTGTGCGTAACCACCATTTATGTTGTTGGTAAAAGGAAGGTGCAATGAATAAATCATTGTTCTTGTAAAATTCTATCTTGTGATGTCCAGTGTTATTTTCTATCACTGAAGCCATATTTTCCAACTTATGCATTCCAATCAGCAGTAATAATCAACACATCTTGATTGGACGTTTGGTCAATTTCAGCCAGCAAAAGTTGGTAAAAATCTTCATTTTCCGCGTTTTTGGCTTTGGTGGTTGGTGCTTAAATTTGAATCTCAATCACTGCCATCGAGTTGGATCTGACTCAGAAAGACCTCTCCTTGGGTGCTGAG
>NW_006938550.1:895-1920 GCF_000298275.1 Orycteropus afer afer | reverse complement strand
GTAATATGTTATGCCAGTTGAGCTTGCTGTCCCCTGCAATTATGGTCCCAAGCCCACAGGTCCAATTACTGGCTCCCTCTGGGTAACTGGCTGTGGCCAAGAAGTGACTACAACCTTGCCGTTTGTCAGCTCTACAATATACCTGGGAATTCTTACAGAACATACAAATACACTTGTAGAAACATTGTCTGCCAACCTTATACATATGGGCACACTTCCCCCTGCATAGCTATACCTAATAGTTCACCCTGTGCACCCATCTATCCACCCATATATCATTGTTTGCCTTCACTGACAACATGGTACTGTATGTGCAAAAGGGTTCATCTTTGTTGTCTGTACCTCCCATGTACCTCTCTGTCTTCCTTTTACTCAGTGCCACCGTGTTGATTACTCACATTAGTTACATTGCCCTTCCCTTCACCCAAATCAATACTTATCTTTACCTATCTAACAGTGTGCCCTCCCCCAGTCTGATCTCTAGTAACCAACAAAGAAAATTTCCTTCCATATAGAAACCTTTCCTTGACTTTTTACAATAACGGACTAATATCATATTTGTCCTTCTGTGATTGACTGATTTTACTCAGCATAGTGTCCTCCAAGACCATCCACGTATTGTGGTGTTTTCCTAATTCTACGTTATTCTTTAGGGTTGCATAGTATTCCATTGTGTGCATGTACCATAGGTTGGTTAACCATTCTTCTGTTGATGGGCACCTAGGTTATTTCCATCTTTTGGCTATTGTAAATAGTGCTGTGATGAACATGGGTGTGCATATATCTGTTCTTGTCCTGGCTCTCACTTATTTAGGATATATACCTAGTAATGGAATGGCTGGATCAAATAGTATTTCTAGTTCCAGCTTTTGAAGGAATCGCCATACTGCTTTCCACAGTGGTTGTATCATTTGACAGTCCCAACAGCAGTGTATGAAAATGCCAATCTCTCCACATTCTCACCAGCATTTGTTATTTTCTGTCTGTTGAATTTTGCTACTGGTGCTGGGGCAAGATGGTATCTC
>NW_006938550.1:0-575 GCF_000298275.1 Orycteropus afer afer | reverse complement strand
CCTTGGGTTTCCGAGGCAGTATCTCTATGGAAGTAGATTGCCCAATCTTCTTTCTGAGGAGTGGCTGGTGGGTTTGAACCACCAGCCTTCTGGTTAGCAATCATATGCCTTAGGCACTATGCCACCAGAGCTCCTATGCCATATATAGGGCCCCTAAATTTTACCCTAGTTTTTCCTTGAGGAACTTTATAGTTTTAGGTATCACATGTAAGTCTTTGATCCATCTGGAGTTAGTTTTTGTGTATGGTGTAAGGTATAGATCTTGTTTCATTTTTCTGCAAATAGATATCCAGTTTTGCCAGCACCATTTATTGAACAGTCTCTTCCCTATTTTTTTGGATTTCTGCCCTTTGTCAGCTGACCATAGTTTGATGGATCTATTTCTGGGTTCTCAATTCTGTTCCATTGGTCTATGTGTCTGTTGTTGTACCAATACCAGGAAGTTTTGACTACTGTGGCTGTATAGTAGGTTTTAAGACCTGGGAATGTAAGACCTCCTACTTTGTTCTTCTTCAATAATGTTTTGCTTATCAGAGGACTTTTTCATTTCCATGTAAAGTTAGTGATTGTTTTTT
>NW_006938549.1:2624-3190 GCF_000298275.1 Orycteropus afer afer | reverse complement strand
CAATAGCAACAAAGGAAATGATAACACAATTCATAGATATAATGAGCTCAGCACAGAAAAGTATATGGAACAAAGAAACCAGGAACACCATGAAAAAACACATAACAAAATGACGGTGTGGTAGTTAAGTTTCTGTGTCAAATTGGCTGGGCCTGGTTGAATGACTGGGCAGCTGAATGTAGTATTCCCCATATGTTGTTTACTGTGAGACCAGTAATCAACTCCAGGGTGGGATGCACTACAAGCAGCTAAGTAGCTGCCTTAGGGATGTGGTCTGCTTCCTGTATATAAGGAGAAACCTTGGGGAATGGTCTCTAGCAGATGGCACACTTGAATCCTGCATATACCTGTGTTGTTGTTCTGCAACCTGCCGTGGTCTGCTGACCTTGGAACTTTCAATGGACTTGAATTAAAAGCCTGCTGTGTGGTTTTGTAACATCAAGACTGTGCCTTTCTACTTGTCAACCTTGGGCTTGTCAGTCTCAATAGCCAATAGCTGTCTGAGTGAAGAAAAGCCTCTAGCTCCAGTGGACCAGGAGCAGGAGGCAGAGCTGAAGCCCAAGGTT
>NW_006938549.1:0-1029 GCF_000298275.1 Orycteropus afer afer | reverse complement strand
GAAAGAAACTCAACAAAGATGCAGAAGAGCTAAGCAATAAAATCCACCAACTTGACCTTATGGACATCTACAGAGCACTTCACCCAACAACAGCACAATATAATTCTTTTCCAGTGCACATGGAACATTTTCCATGATAGACCACATATTAGGCCATAAAGCAAACCTTAATAAACTTAAAAACATTGAAATACTACAAAGCATCTTCTCAGATCAAAATGTTATCAAATTAGAATTCATCAACAGGAAGATCGGTGGAAAAAGAGCAAACACATGGAAACTGAACAACACCCTCCTTAAGAAAGACTGGATAAGAGAAAAAATAAAAAATGAAATTCAGAAATTCCTTGAATCAAATGGAATGAAAACACAACATGCCAAAATCTTTGGGACACAGGAAAAGCAGTGATCAGAGGCCAATTTATAACAATAAATGTACACATCAAAAAAGAAGAAAGAGCCAAAATCAACACCTTAACCCAGTATCTCCAACAATTAGAAAAAGAGCATCAAAAAAAAAAAAAAGTCACCAGAAGAAAAGAAATAATAAAGATTTGAGCAGAAATCAATGAAACAGAATATAGAAAGACAATAGAAAAAATCAACAAGCCTAGAAGCTGGTTTTTTGAAAAGACTAATGAAACTGACAAACCACTGGCAAATTTAATAAAGGAAAAGAGGGAAAAAACACAAATAACACAAATAAGAAACAAAAGGGGGGACATCACAGCAGAACCAACTGAAATTAAAAGGATAATATCAGAATACTATGAAGGTCTGTATTTCAATAAATTTGAAAATCTGGATGACATGAACATATTTCTAGAAACAAATCACTTACCTAAACTAACACAGACTGAGGTGGAAAAGTTGAACAGATCCATAAGAAAAGAAAAAAATTGAACAGGTCATTAGAAAACTACCAATAAAAAAACATCTTGGCCCAGGAGTTTTCACCATAGAATTCTACCAAACACTCAGAGAAAAACTGACACCAATCCTATTCAACTATTCCAAAACATAGAAAAG
>NW_006938548.1:0-2254 GCF_000298275.1 Orycteropus afer afer | reverse complement strand
CCTTCTTGTTAGCAGTCAAATGCCTTAGGCACTACACCACCAGAGCTCCCTCCTTACGAATATAGATGCAAAAATCTTCAACAAAATCCTAGCTAACAGACTCTAACAACATGCTAATAGATTCCAAAAACATATCAAAAAATAATACATCATGACCAAGTAGGATTCATACCAGGTATGCAAGGATGTGAGGGTGGAGGCTATGTCACCGGTATTTCAAATACCTGCAGAGTCAACCATGGTGGATAGTTTTCAGTGGAGCTTCCAGACTAAGACAGATTTGGAAGAAGGAAAGGGCCATCCACTTCTCAAAGAATTGACCAGTGAAAACCTGATGAATAACTGTGAAATATTGTCTGATATCTGATACAAAACCCTCTTTAAATAGCTGAGGAACAAAGATGTCTCTTTGAAGACTAAGATGTGCTTAACCCAAGCCATGATGTTTTCAATTGCCTCACATGCATGTAAAAGCTGGATAATGAATAAGGAAGGCAGAAGATGAATTGATGCTTTTGAGTTGTGGTGTTGGTGAAGAATACTGAAAGTACCATGGACTGCCAGAAGAACTAACAAATCTGTTCTGGAAGAATTGTAGCCAGAAGTGCAGAAGGAAGAATGACCAGACTTTTTCTCACCTACTTTGGTCATGTTGTAAGAAGGGACCATTCCCCAGAGAAAGATATCATGTTTGGTAAATTGGAGTGTCAGTGAAAAAGGGGAAGACCCTTGATGAGATGGATTGACACAGTGGTTACAACAATGGGCTCAACTATAGCAAGTATTGGGAGATTGATGCAGGACCAGGCAGTGTTTCATTCTGTTGTACGTAGGGTCTCTATGAGTCAGAGCTGATTTGATGACACCTAACAACAACAACAACATTCAAAGATGGTTCAATATTAGAAAAATAATCAAGATAACCTATCACATAAGTAAAATGAAGGAAAATAATCACATGATATATCAATAGGTGCAGAAAAAGCATTTGATAAAATCCAACACCCATTCCTGACAAAAAGTCTCAGAAAAATAGGATTAGAAGGGAAATCATCCTCAACACAGTAAAGGGCATATATGCAAAACCAAAAGCCAACACTGTTCTTAATGGAGAGAGATTGAAACCATCCCCTTTGTGAACAAGAAATAGAAAAGGATGCACTCTATCTCCACTTCTATTCAATATTGTGTTGGAAGTCCTAACAAAGGCAATAACACAAGAAAAGGAAATCAATTGGTAAGGAAGAAGTAAAACTATTTGCAGATGATGTGATCCTATAGATAGAAAACTCAAGAGACTAAGCAAAAAAAAAAAAGCTGGAATTTATTAAAAGATTTAGCATAGTGACAAGATACAAGATCAACATAAAAAATCAGTTGGATTTCTCTACACCAGCAAACAGTTCTCTGAAAAGTAAATCAATACCATTTACAAAAACTGTCAAAAAGATAAGATACTTAGGAATAAATTTTAGCAGGAACGTAAAAACAAAAGACCTATGCAAAGAAAACAACAAAAACTACTTCAAGAAACTATAAGAGATCTAGATAAATGGAAATACCTACCATGCTCATGGATAGGAAGATTGAACATTGTGAAAATGGTAATACTACCCAAAGCAGTCTATGCATTCAATCCAGATTCCATCAACATTCTTTAAGGACATGGTAAAACTAATGACTAATTGTATGTGGAAAGAATATAGACCTCAGATAAGTGAAGCATTACCAAAGAAGAAGAACAAAGTAGGAGTTCTCACACTGCCAGATCTCAAAATGTTCTGTACAGCCACAGTTGTCAAATCAGCCTGGTATGGGTACAACAACAGACATATAGATCAGTGGAACAGAATTGAGAACCCAGAAACAGATCCATCAATCCATGGTCAGCTGATCTTTGACAAAGGGCCAAAATCCATTAAATGAGGAAGAGGGTGTTTGTTTAATAAATGGTGCTGGCAAAACTGGATATCCATTTGCAGAAAAATGAAACAAGATCCATAGCTCAAACCATACACAAAAACAAACTCCGGATGGATCAAAAACTTCAATGTGAAACCTGAAACTATTAAGTTCATCAAAGAAAACATAGGGAGAAACATAGGGACCCTAATTTATAACATAAATAGACTATCAAGCATAACCCAGGGTGCACAAACAGCAGAAGATGGACTAGATGATTGAGAGCTTCTGAAAATTAAATTTTTATGTGTATCAAAAATATTTCTCCAAAAGTAAAAAGAGAACCTACAGA
>NW_006938547.1:1803-2489 GCF_000298275.1 Orycteropus afer afer | reverse complement strand
ACAGCTTTGGAAACCCAATGAGGGTGGTTGTGAGTCAGAATAGACTTGGTGGCAGCGAGTTTAGCAAGACAAGAAGAAGCTTTCACGGAGCGGTGGTTAAGCATGGAGCTGTTAACCAAAGAGTTGACGGTTCAAACCCATGAACTGTACCATGGGAGAAACATATGACACTTCACTTCTGTAAAGATTCACAGCCTTGGAAACACTGTGGAGTAGTTGGACCCTGTCCCAGATGGTCGCTAGTCATCACAGTCAACTCCATGGCCAAGGGCGGTAAGGCAGAAGGTGGGGTCTTGGGGAAGAGAGCAAGAGCGATGGATTCGTTACGATGTGAGTTTAAACTCCAAGTCAGCCCCTTAAGAGCTGTGCCAGCAAGAGTAAGCCCCATCACAACTGAGCCCTAGCTTCCTGGTTGGCTTCCTCATTGGTGAGATCAAAGTCACACCACCAAAGGAATTCATGACTATAATCAGGTAACGTGTATAGAAATCCACTGCCCGTCAGACTGTGGGCTCGCTATCAGTTGTGTACATAGGACTCTCTCTGAAGCAAAAATAATGTCAGCACAGACAAGGCAATGGATAACAGGATACTCAAGAAACTATTCTAATATGAGCTAAACCACAAAACCGAAAATCAAACTCACTGCTGTCACGTTGGATCCGACTCACAGCCACCTTTCCTTG
>NW_006938547.1:0-487 GCF_000298275.1 Orycteropus afer afer | reverse complement strand
TTCCTTGTAACAAGCTTATTTCCAGCCATTTGGTTTTTCGGAATCAGCATGGTCTTCCTACATGCATACACAATAAATGCTTGGAATCCATTTCAGTGATATTTGATTGTTTTGAACAAGAACAGTAACTCATCATTTTATAGCTATGACGATACGTCACAGGTTGCTCGGAGCAATCCAGTTCACTGACAGCGTATGAACAGTAAGGATGAATAAACAAAAAGAAACTCATTGCCACTGACTCCGTTCCAACTCACATCAAGTCTCACAGGGTCTCCAAGGCTGTCAATCTCTACAGAAGCAAAGCCCAAACCACACCCACTGCGGTGGAGTCCATTCTGACCCACAGCGCCCCTAGAGGACAGAGTGGAACTGCACCACAGGGTCTCCAAAGCTGTCAGTCTTCACAGAAGCAAAGCCTAAACCACACCCAGTGCCTGGAGTCCATTCTGACCCACAGCGCCCCTAGAGGACAGAGTGGAACTGC
>NW_006938546.1:1341-2208 GCF_000298275.1 Orycteropus afer afer | reverse complement strand
TTTTGGTACAGTGATTCTGTGTATTCCTGCCATCTTCTCTTGATATTGCCTGCATCATTCCATATTTTGCCCATAGAATCTCTCAGTATTGCAACTCAAGGCTTAAATTTTTTCTTCAGTTCTTTCAGCTTGAGAAATGCTGAGCACATTCTTCCCTTTTGGTTTTCAAACTCCAGGTATTTGCACATTTCGTTATAGTTTTGTCTGCTTGAGCTGCTCTTTGAAATCTTCTGTTCAGCTCTTTTATCTTGTAGTTTCTTCCATTGCCTTTAACTTCTCTCCACTCAACAACAAGTTTCAGAGTCTCTTCTGTCATCCATTATACACCTGGGAATTCAGATCATACACATAAAGTTATAGGACCACTGTCTGCCAACCCAATACATGTTCTTGGGTGCACTCCCCTCTTCATATACATAGCTAATAGTTCAGTCTGTCCACCCATATACCCGTGTTTGCCTTCACTGACCACATAGTACTATATGTGCTAAAGGGTTCATCTTTGTTGTCTGTACTTCCCACGTACCTCTCTATGTTTTTCTCTTCCTCAATGCCACTATATTTATCACTCACATTTGGTACATTGCCTTTCTCTTCACCCAAATCAAAACTTATCTCTATCTAACCATATTCTCTCCCCTCCCCTCTCATACCTGGTAACCAACAAAGAAAATGTCCTTCTATAGATAAGCATTTCCTTGACTTTTACAGTAACAGCCTAATACAATATTTGTCCTTTTGTGATTGACTTATTTCACTCAGCATAGTGTCCTCCAAGTTCATCCACATTATGCAGTGTTTTGCAGCTTCTACATTATTCTTTAGGGTTCCATAGTATTCCATTGTGTGTACCATAGTTTGGTTATC
>NW_006938546.1:0-609 GCF_000298275.1 Orycteropus afer afer | reverse complement strand
CTTTTGGAGAAGTCTTTGGAAGCACATAAAAATTTAATTTTTAGAAGGTCCCAATCATCTGGTTTGTCTTCTGCTGTTTGTGCATTTTGAGTTATTCTTGATAGTCTATTTATGCCATATATTAGGGCCCCTAAATTTGTCCCTAGATTTTCCTTGAGGAACTCTATAGTTTTGGGTTTCATATTTAAGTCTTTGATCCATCTGGAGTTCGTTTTTGTGTGTGGTGTGAGGTACAGATCTTGTTTAATTTTTCTGCAAATGGATGTCCAGTTTTGCCAGCACCATTTATTAAACAAATATTCTCTTCCCCATTTAATGGATTTTGGGCCTTTGTCAAAGATCAGCTGACCATAGGTAGATGGATCTATTTCTGGATTCTCAATTCTATTCCATTGGTCTATGTATCTGTCATTAAACAAATATCAGGCAGTTTTGACTACTGTGGCTGTATAGTAGGTTTTCAGATCTGGCCATGGGAGACCTCCTACTTTGTTCTTTTTCTTCAATAGTGCTTTGCTTACCCGAAGTCTCTTTCCTTTCCATATAAAGTTAATGATTCATTTTTCCATATCCCTAAAGAATGTTGATGGGATCTAGATTGGGATTGCA
>NW_006938545.1:1568-2039 GCF_000298275.1 Orycteropus afer afer | reverse complement strand
CAGAAGAGCTAAACAATAAAATCCAACAACTTGACCTTATAGACATCTATTGAGCTCTTCACCCAAGAACAGCACAATATACATTTTTTTCCAGTGCACATGGAATATTTTCCATGATAGACTATATGTCAGGCCATAAAGCACACCTTCATAAATTTAAAAACATAGAAATACTGCAAAGCATCTTTTCAGATCATAATGCTATCAAAATAAAAATCAAAAATAGGAAGATCGAAAGAAAAATTGTAAAAACATGGAAACTGAACAACACTCTCCTTGAGAAGACTGGGTAAGAGAAGAAATAAAAATTGAAATTCAAAAATTCCTCGAATCAAGCGAGAATAAAAAACAACATACCAAAATCTTTGGGACACAGCAAAAGCAGTGATCAGAGGCCAATTTATAGCAATAAATGAACACATGCAAAAAGAAGAAAAAGCCAAAAACAACACTTTAAACCAACATCTCCAA
>NW_006938545.1:0-663 GCF_000298275.1 Orycteropus afer afer | reverse complement strand
AAAAAAAAAAAAAACTTGGGAATAAATCTTACCAGGGACACAAAAGACCTGTACAAAGAAAACTATAAAAAAAAAATATTTCAAGAAACCATAAGAGAGCTACATAAATGGAAGAACATCTCATGCTCATGGATAGGAGGATTGAACATAGTGAAAACGTCAAACGTCAATTGTACCAATGTAATCTATACATTCAATGCAATTCCAATCCAGATCCCATCAACATTTTTAAGAATATGGAAAAACCAATCACTAACTTTATATGGAAAGGAAAGAGACTTCGGATAAGCAAAGCACTATTGAAGAAGAAGAAAAAGGTAGGAGGTCTCACACTGCTGGATCTTAAAACCTACTATACAGCCACAGTAGTCAAAACTACCTGGTATTGGTATAATGATAGACACACGGACCAATGGAATAGAATTGAAAACCCAGAAATAGATCTGTCGACCTATGGTCAGCTGATCTTTGACAAAGGGCCGAAATCCATGAAATGGGGAAGAGAATGTTTGTTTAATAAATGTTATTGTTGTTGCTGTTATGTGCATCGAGTTGGACCCTACTCATTGCGACCCCTCCTTTAGTTTCCCAGGCAGTATCACTATGGAAGTAGATTGCCCCATCTTCCTTCCAAGGAGTGGCTGATGGGTTTGAACCACCAGC
>NW_006938544.1:1483-2122 GCF_000298275.1 Orycteropus afer afer | reverse complement strand
GATAAAATCCAACACCCATTCCTGATCAAAACTCTCAGCAAAATAGGAAAAGAAGGGACATTCCTCAACATAACAAAGGGCATCTATGCAAAACCAACAGTCAACATGGACTCTCAATGGAGAGAGACTGAAACCATTCTTCGTGAGAACAGGAACCAGACAAGGATGCCCACTATCACCACTTCTATTTAACATTGTAATGGAAGTCCTAGCCAGGGGCCTAAGACAAGAAAGGGAAATCAAAGGCATCCAAATTGGTAAGGAGGAAGTCTTAGTATCCCTGATTGCTGAGGATATGATACTATACCTAGAAAACCCAAGAGACTTAGTCAAAAATCTACTGGAACTAATTGAGAGATTTAGCATCACAGCAGGATACAAGATCAACATCCAAAAATCAGTTGAATTCCTGTACACCAGCAAAGAGATTGCTGAAAAAGAAATAAGGAAATTAATACCATTTACAATAGCTACCAAAAATAAAATGAAATACTTGGGAATAAATCTTACCAGGGACACAAAAGACCTATACGAAGAAAATTACAAAAAACTACTTCAAGAAACCATAAGAGATCTACATAAATGGAAGAACATCCCATTCTCGTGGATAGGAAGATTGAACATTGTGAAAATGTCAGT
>NW_006938544.1:0-778 GCF_000298275.1 Orycteropus afer afer | reverse complement strand
AAACTATAAAGTTCCTCGAGGAAAAACTAGGGGCAAATTTAGGGGCCCTAATATATGGCATAAATAGACTATCAAGCATAACCCAAAATGCACAAGAAGCAGAAGAGAAACTAGATGATTGGGACCTGGTAAAAATCCAATTTTTATGTGCTTCCAAAGGCTTCTTCTAAAGAGTCAAAAGAGAACCTACAGATTGGGAAAAAATATTTGGCAATGACATATGTGACAAAGGACTTATCTCTAGAATTTATAGAAAACTCCAACACCTCAATTACAAAAAGACAAGCAATCCAATTGAAAAATCGGCAGAAGACATGAATAGACACTTCACCAAGGAGGATACTCAGGGGGCCAGCACACATATGAAGAAATGCTCACGATCATTAGAGAGATGCAAATCAAAACAACTATTAGAGAGATGCAAATCAAAACAACAATGAGATACTATCCTGCTCAAGCACTAGTAGCAAATTTCAACAAGACAGAAAATAATAAATGCTGGTGAGGATGTGGAGAGATTGGGACTCTCATTCACTGCTGGTGGGACTGTAAAATGGTACAACCACTATGGAAAGCAGTCTGGTGATTCCTTCAAAAGTTGGAATTCGAAATATCATTTGACCCAGCCATTCCATTACTAGGTATATATCCTAAAGAAATGAGATCCATGACAAGAACAGACAAATGCACACCCATGTTCATTGCAGCACTATTTACAATAGCCAAAAGATGGAAACAACCTAGGTGTCCATCAACTGAGGAATGGATAACCAAACTA
>NW_006938543.1:0-2256 GCF_000298275.1 Orycteropus afer afer | reverse complement strand
ATAACAAATGCTGGTGAGGAGGTAGAAAGATTGGGGCTCTTAGACACTGCTGGTGGGACTGTAAAATGATACAACCACTGTGGAAAGCAGTACGGCAATTGCTTAAAAAGTTAGAATCAGAAATATCATTTGACCTAGCCATTCCATTACTAAGTATATATCCTAAAGAAGTGAGAGCCAGGACAAGAACAGATATATGCACACTCATGTTCATCACAGTACTGTTTACAATAGCCAGAAGAAGGAAACAACCTATGTGCCCATCGACTGAAGACTAGATAACTAAACTATGGTACATACACACAATGGAATATCATGCAACCCTAAAGAATAACATAGAATCTGCAAAACACCATATAATGTGGATGTACTTGGAGGACATTGTGCCGAGTGAAATAAGTCAGTCAATCACAGAAGGACAAATATTGTATTAGTCCGTTATTGTAAAAAGTGAAGGAAAGGTTTATATATGGAAGGAAATTTTCTTTGTTGGTTACCAGGGGTGAAAGGGTAGGGGAGGGAACACTGTTAGGTAGGTAAAGACAAGTGTTGATTTGGGTGAAGAGAAAGGCAATGTACCAAATGTGAGTGATCAACACAGTGGCATTGAGGAAGAAGAAGACATAGAGAGGTGCATGGAAGGTACAGAGAATAAAGATGAACACTTTTGCACATATAGTACTGTATTGTCAGTGAAGGAAAACATGGATATATGGATGGATAGATGGGTAGACAGGCTGAACTATTAGCTATGTCTATGGAGGGAGGAGTGTATCCAAAACCATGTATAGGGTTGGCAGACAATGGTTCTACAAGTGTATTTGTATGTTCTGTAAGAATTCCCTGGTATATAGTAGAGCTGACAAGGGACAAGGTGGTAGTCACTTCTTGGCCATAGCCAACTACCCAGAGGAAGCAAATAGTTGGACCTCAGATCAGGACCATAGTCGCAGGGGACATCAAGTTCAATTGGCATAACATACTACAGAAAACATTATTCCACAACCTACTTTGGTAAGTAGTGACTAGGATCTTAAAAGCTTACAAGGGGCCATCTAGATGCAGTGATGGGTCTCTCCTTGTCCAGAGCAAAGAAGAATGAAGAAAATGAAAGATACATGGAAACAATTATTCCATGTGACTGGTACACCATGCGATCCTCAGCCTAAATAACTATGAGACCAGAAGAACTAGATGGTGCCTGGCTACCACTGTCAACCACTCAGAAAGGGATCTAGGTAGGAGATCCTGGATGGAGTGGGAGAACAATGTGTAACAAAACTCAAAATCATTAAAAAAAAAAAAAAAGGGACCAGGTTTGCTGGTCTGATAGAGCCTGATGGAACCATTGAGACTATGGCCCCTAGTTGCCCTTCAGGTCTAGAATTGAACCCAGTCCTGTGGCTTCCAGCCAAACAAAAGACAGGTACGTGCTGTGAACATTTACATTAGGTAGATACACTCCTTGGAGAGCATAATCATAGGACAATAGAAGGGCTGTGTGTGCATAGGATGACAGCTCAGGGGCAGGAGTGCATGGAGGAAAGGACACAGGGAAGAGGTAATTATGGGGAGGAAGTGGGAGGGGAGCTTTTGCATTGTAGTAATTGTAGTCAATGTCATGAGACAAAGTGTATGTATGTGAGCTGCTGTATGGAAAGTGATTTTGCTCTGTAAACTTTCACCCAAATCACAATTAAAAAAAAAAAAACCTGCTAATTCACAGAATTTGCAGTTATTTGTTTTTGGAGCTCTGGGGTGATAACAGTAGAATGTTTTATAGGAGAGTTGTAAAGGGATATTCCGATATAGGTAGTTATCAGCAAGTAAAGTTTTGTGGTTATATGACATTTTAACTACAAAACTATTCTATTTTCATTATTACCAAAAAACTTTGAAATTACCCAGTAAGAGTAAAATGAACATAAATGAATTGAGGCTTTTCCTTTAAATATTAAGTTCGATTTTTTTTACATATGTAGAAAAAACATAGAATAAATTAAGTAGAATGATGCCCCTGTGACAAAATTCGTAGACTAGCTTTAAAAAGTCTTTATTTATTTTTGCAGTGTCCCCTCCCATTCTCTCCCTTCCCTGGTAACCAACAAAGAAAGTTTCCTTCCATATATGTAAAAAGTCTTTATTATTTTTCTTATAGACGATGTGGGAAATAGAAAATTTTAGAAAAACTTTAAAAATGAACCACAATTCCACCATTATTAACTATTTACTAATTAACTAATTACTATTTACAAC
>NW_006938542.1:0-2170 GCF_000298275.1 Orycteropus afer afer | reverse complement strand
GGCACATGGAATGGAGGGCTCTCAGGGAACAGTTTGCTGACAGTATGTTGTCTCCTAGCCCTTCTCCACATCTGCTCTAGAACTGGTCCCCATGCTTGCACTGGTCTGGAGGTTACCTCAAGCTGGAACTTAATAGCACCTCACTCCCCACCAGTATAGTGCATCTACACTACAGTCCTGGTGTACTTACTATTTCTAGCCTTCTTCAGATTATCTCTTTTCTTCACAGGAGTCAAAGAATGGAAACAAGGGGAGACATTCTCATAATCACTAGGGGTATCAGGTGGTGCTCACACGTACCCTCCATCCACATATGGTCTGTGTCCTGCCAATGCCATGAGGGGGTGAGGTTCAGCCTTCCTGAGTTTGCCCAATACTTGTATCAGACAGAGGAAGTATCTACCATGCCCTGGAATCACCATGGAAACAGGGTGCATGTAGTGACCCCACCTTGATGAGGAGCTCTGTGTTTGTAACTGAGTGATAACCACAGATGTGTACACAGAGCTAAATTTAATTGAATTTTACACACATATTTGTGTGCTACAGATGAGATAGTCACCAGGGAAGGTGTTGAAAAAAATGGAGTAGAATGACATAATACTTGGACTCAGTGTTATCAAGCAGATGGGTACAGTGTCTGTGGAAAATACAAGTTGGGAAGTTTGTGAAGAAATAATAAGCCTCTTCTCTTCTTTATGTCACATCAGAAGAAATGGGTTAATATACACTCACGAATGCATACTTCTACCATGCCTGCAGTTACACATGTAAATGCAAACACACACTGCTATAGAGACTCACATAATAGCATTTCTCATTAACAAACACATTGCCATGTACTCTAAGCACAGTAACATACAGTGACACATACATTATCATATACACTAATGCGCACACACTAGCACTATGCATACAATACACACACACACACACACACACTAATAAGGAAACATACATATACGTCAACACACAGATTAACACAGAGGAACACAGAATAAAACACACTGCCATTAAAACAATAAAAAAAACCCAGAAATATTAGCACACATGTTATCATACACAGAGTAACATAAACCAACACACAATGATTCAGGACCATAGGCATACATAAATGAAATAAAATGCACAAGTATTTATACATCCACAGACAGATACACATACACACACTTCCAGGATTACAAGAATAGCGAGGTCTGTTGGGAAAATCCTGTCTGTGCAGACAGGGAATATCAGGAGAGTTGAAGCACTCCTTCCCTAAGGTCCCTCATATCTTATCACAGGATGGGTCCTGTGGTCTGTGGGTTCGGAGCTCCCCCTGCAGCCCTGCCTTTTCCCTGCAGTGAGGTTTCTGCCTGAGCTCCTTGTGTTGTTCCCCAGTAATATGCAATTGTTTTCACAGAAGTCACAGGGATCACCTCCTTGGAGAATTCATCCCTGCCATGTCTCTAGGAGTAGAGATTTGTCTAGAAGGATGGGTTTTGTCACCTTACACCACTTACCTGTAGTGACTGCTACAGGTGCGCTGGGCAGGATAGCAAAGGTCCAGTCCAGGGTGGTGAGCTACCCGAGTGCACCGAGACTAAGAAGAAAAGTGTCCCTGTCTCTTCCAACTATTTTTTAAATCAATATTCACTCTTCCTTTATGACCTCCCACCATACTTCTCTCCTTAATTCATTATTTCATACATTGATGCTTTCATATATTCATGTATTTACAAACAGCCTCTGTTATAAAGATTCCCACTACTTCAGCAGAAATAATGGGAATGGTTCTCGGCAGGCGAGCTGCCTTCTGAATGACATTCAGAAGGGGTGAGATTGCCATGGACTGTGGGAAAGCCTCCATCCCAGGAGGCAGTTTATTTTGAAAAACCATCTGAAAGCTGCCCTGTGGAGGTGAGGGTTGAATCTTAGGATTATAGCTGAGAGCCTTCAAGTAAACAGTGGAGGAAGCAGAGCACAGCTGTGTGAGGATAAGGGTCAGAAGGAAAACCCTGATTTTATAGAATACTGACATTGGCCTATCCTCCCTCTTCCCAGAATCCCAGAGTGTCCTCACTAAGGGGGAGCACTGAGGTCTGTGCCCTGAGTCTCATTGGAGAAGCCCCAGCAGGGCCCCCTGAGCTTGCTCAGAACCCTGGTCCTGGTGAGAGCGGGCTGGGCCATT
>NW_006938541.1:0-2260 GCF_000298275.1 Orycteropus afer afer | reverse complement strand
GATGGGCTCGAGTATAGCAGGGATTGTGGGGCTGGTGCAGGATCGGGCAGTGTTTCGTTCTGCTGTGCATGGGGTTGCTATGAGTCGGAAACGACTTGACGGCACTTAACAACAACAACAACAACATTGTGATCCCAATAGGAGCAGTCGGTAGGAGTAACCAGGAACCATCTATTTCTTCTGGTCTCAGGATAGTGGAGGCTGAGGTTTGTGTGGTCAGCGTCATAATAGTTTGTATTTCCCCCTCACATTTCGTATATCATAGATAGCTTTCTATGTCACTAAAACTAAAATCCTTTAAAGTGGTTACTAAGGATTCTTTTTGTTTTAGATATGTTACCATTGCCCTCTAATGAAGCTATACATTCAACCTCAGTGTATTCAAGCTGTTGTTGTTATTGTTATGTGCTATTGAGTCGGACCTGACTCATAGTGACACGTCCTTGGGTTTCCAAGGCAGTATCACTATGGAAGTAGATTGCCCAACCTTCCTTCCTAGGAGTGGCTGGTGGGTTTGAACCACTAACCTCCTGGTTAGCAGTCAAGTACCTTAGGCACTATGCTACCAGAGCTCCCACATTCAAGATAGGAATAGTCATTTATTTTAATTTTCCCCGATTGGATAGACCAAACATGCTGTCTCATTAATAATCTCACTTCTTTTCTCATGGATATGTTGAATAGGTGTGACTATATCTATCAATCCACCACAGAAGATTTCAAAGGGTGCCTCAAGAAGACAAAATAAATTATTATAATGAAATGTGCAAAGATTTGGAGTTAGAAAAACAAAAGGGAAGAACATGCTCAGCATTTCTCAAGCTGAAAGAACTAAAGAAAAAAATCGAGCCTTGAGTTGCAATTTTGAATGTTTCTATGGACAAAATATTGAACAACACAGGAACCAACAAAAGAAGGTGGAAAGAACAGAGTCACTGGACCAAAATAATGAATGGGCTGACATAGAACCATTTCAGGAGGTAGCATACGATTAAGAATCAAGGGTATTAAAGGAAGAAGTTCAAGTTGGATTGAAAGTATTGGTGAAAAACAAGGCTCCAGGATTTGACAGAATACCAATTGAGATGTTTCAATAAACAGATGCAGCGCTGGAAGCGCTCACTCATCTATGCTAAGAAATTTGGACGACAGCTACCTGGCCGACCAAATAGAAGAGGTCCATATTTGTGCTCATTGCAAAGAAAGGTTACCCAATGGAATGCTGAAGTTATCAGACAATATCACTGATGTCACAGGCAAGTACAATTTTGCTGAAGATAATTCAAAAACAGTCGCAGAAGTACATTGACAGGGAACCACCAGAAATTCAAGTGGGATTAGAAGAAAATGTAGAATGAAGGATATGATTGGTGAAGTCAGATGGATCTTGGCTAAAAGCAGAGAATATCAGGAAGATGTTTACTTGTGTTTTATTGTCTGGGCAAAAGCATTTGACTGTGTGGATTGTACCAAATTATGGATAACATTGAGAAGAATGGGAATTCCAGAACACTTCATTGCACTTATGTGGAACCTGTACATAGACCAAGAAGCAGTCGTTCAAACAGAACAAGGGGATACTGCATGGTTAAAATCAGGATAGGTGTGCATCAGGGTTGTATTCTTTCACTATACTCATTCAATCTGTAAACTGCACAAATAATTGACAAGTTGGACTATATAAAGAAGAATGCATTACAAGGATTGGAAAAAACTCATTCACAACCTGCTATATACAGATGACAACCTCGCGTGCTGGAAGTGAACAGGACTTGAAATACTAACTGCAAAAGACCAAGCACTGCAGCCTTCAGTATGGATTACACTTCAATGTAAAGAAAAAAAGATCATCACTGCCAGACCAATAAGCAACATCATGATTTACAGAGAAAAGACTGGTTGTCAAGGATTTCATTCCACTTGCCTTCATAATCAACACCCATAGAACTAGCAGCCAAGAAATCAAATGACGTATTGCATTGGGAAAATCTGCTGTAAAAGACCTCTTTACAGTATTAAAAAGCAAAGATGGGACCTTGAGGACTAAGGTGGGCCTGACCCAAGCCATGGTATTTTCAATTGCCTCATGTGGATGTGAAAGGGGATCAGTGAGTAAGGAAGACCAAAGAAGAACTGTTGCATTTGAATCACGTTGAATGGACTGCCAAAGGAATGAACAAATCTGTCTTGGAAAAAGTACAGTTAGAGTGCTCCTTAGAATTGAGGATGGCAAGACTTATTTTGCACATGTTATGAGGAA
>NW_006938540.1:1445-2163 GCF_000298275.1 Orycteropus afer afer | reverse complement strand
TGAGCTGTCTCCCTGTGCATAAACAGCCCTTCTTTCTCGCATGATTGTTCTCTCCAAGGAGTGTATCTACCTCAAGTAAATGTTCAACTCCTACGCCTGTCTTTTGTTTGGCTGGAAGCCACAGGTATAGGTTCAATTCCAGACCTGAAGGGCAGCTAGGGTCCATAGTCTCAGTGTTTCCACCAGGCTCTATCAGACCAGTAAATCTAGACCACCCCCTTTGTTTTTCCAAATTATTTTGAGTTTTGTTCCACATTGTTCTCCCTCTCTATGCAGGATCTCCTACACAAATCTGCCTCCGAGTGGTTGACAGTGGTAGCCAGGCTCCATTTAGTTCTTCTGGTCTCATAGTCGTATAGACTGCAGATCGCATGGTGTACCAGTCACTAAGACTAATTGTTTCCATGGTTTCCTTCTTTCTTCTTTGCTCTGGACGAGTAGAGACCCATCATTGCATCTAGATGGCTGCTTGCAAACTTTTAAGATCCCAGTCACTACTCACATAAGTAGGAGGTGGGACAATGTTTTGTGTAGTATGTTATGGCAATTAAGCTTGATGTCCCTTGTGACTATGGTCCCGAGCCCACAGGTTCAACTGCTTGCTCCCTCTGGGTAGCTGGCTATGACCAAGAAGTGACTACAACCTTGTCCATTGTCAGCTCTACTGTACACCTGGGAATTCAGATCATACAAATACACTTATAGGACCATTGTCTGC
>NW_006938540.1:0-1049 GCF_000298275.1 Orycteropus afer afer | reverse complement strand
TGATGGACACCTAGGTTTTTTCCATCTTTTGGCTATTTTAAATAGTGCTACGATGAACATGGTTGTGCATATGTCTGTCTTGTCATGGCTCTCACTTCTTTAGGATAAATATCTAGTAATGGAGTGACTGGGTCCAATGGTATTTCTAATTCCAACTTTTAATGAATTGTCATACTGATTTCCACAGTGGTTGTACCATTTTACACTCACACCAGCAGTGTACGTGAGTCTCAATCTCTCTGCAGCCTCACCAACATTTGTTATGTTCTGTCTTTTTGAACTTTGCTACTAGTGCTGGGGCAAGATGGTATCTCATGGTTGTTTTGATTTGCTTCTCTCTATGGATAATTATCATGAACATTTCTTCATGTTTGTTGGCCTCCTGAATATTCTCCTTGGTGAAATGTCTATATATGTCTTCTGCCCATTTTTTAATTGGCTTATTTGTCTTTTTGTTATTGAGGTGTCGGAGTTTTCTATGAATCCTAGAAATAAGTCCCTCATCAGATATGTCATTGCCAAATGTATTTTCCCTGTCTATAGGTTCTCTTTTGACTCTTGAAGAAGTCTTTGGAAGCACATACAAATTTAATTTTCAGAAGGTCCCATTCATCTAGTTTCTCTTCTGCTGTTTATGCATTTTGGGTTATGTTTGATAGCCTATTTATGCCATATATTAGGGCCCCTAAATTTGCCCCTAGTTTTCCTTGAGGAACTCTATAGTTTTAGGTTTCACATTTAAGTTTTTGATCCATCTGGAGTTACTTTTTTGTATATAGTGTGAAGTACAGATCATGTTTCCTTTTTCTACAAATGCATATCCAGTTTTCCAGCACCATTTATTAAACAAACATCCTTTTCCCCATTTAATGGATTTTGGCCCTTCTCAAAGATCAGCTGACCATAGGTCAATGGATCTGTTTCTGGGTTCTCAATTCTATTCCATTGGTCTATGAGTTTGTCACTATACAAATAGCAGGCCGTTTTGACTACTGTGGCTGTATAGTAGGTTTTGAGATCCAACATTGTGAGACCTCCTACTTTGTTCT
>NW_006938539.1:1773-2357 GCF_000298275.1 Orycteropus afer afer | reverse complement strand
TCTTGCTCTCAAAACCTGCTATACAGCCACAGTAGTCAAAACAGTATGGTATTTCTAAAACAATAGACAATGACATCAGTGGAATAGAATTGAGAATCTAGAGAAAGACCCATCAATTTATGCACAGCTGATCTTTGACAAATGGCTAAAACCCATTAAATTGAGAAGAGATATCCTATTTAACAAGTGTTGCTGGCAAAATTGATATCCACTTGCAGAAAAATGAAACAAAATTCATAGTTCACACCATACACAAAAACAAACTCAAGATGGATTTCATCAAAGGAAAAATAGGGTCAAAATTGTTGTTTTTATGTACCATTGAGTCAGCTCTGACTCACAGTGACCCTATGTACAACAGAACGAAACACTGCCAAGTCATGTGCATGTCTCACAATTCTCGCAATACCTGACCCCATTATTGCAGTTATTGTCAATCCATATCACTGAGGGCATTCCCCATCCTCTGACCCTCCACTTTACCAAGCGTGATATTCTTCTCCAGGGAATGGTTCCTTCTGATAACATGACCAAAGTAGGTGAGACGAAGTCTGGCCATTCTTGCTTCCAAGGAGAATTTCAGC
>NW_006938539.1:0-648 GCF_000298275.1 Orycteropus afer afer | reverse complement strand
AGCCTTGTCCTTTGCCAATCCCTTCAGTGCAGCTTTGACTTCTTCCTTCAATACCATTTGTTCTTTATCATATGCCAACTCCTGAAATGGATGAATGTCAACCAATTCTTTTTGGTACAGTGATTCTGTATATTCTTTCTATCTTGTTTTAATGTTTCCTGCATCATTCAATATTTTGCCCATAGAAATTTTAAATATTGCAACTCAAGGATTGATTTTTTTTCTTCAGTTCTTTCAGCTTGAAAAATGCCAAGCAAGTTATTTCCTTTTGATTTTCTAACTCCAGGTATTTGCACATTTCTTTATAATAATTGACTTTATCTTTTTGAGCTGCTCTTTGAAATCTTCTGTTCAGCTCTTTTATCTTGTCATTTCTTCCATTTGGTTTAGCTACTTTACATTAAAGAGCAAGTTTCTGAGTCTCTTTTGACATTCATTTTGGTCTTTTCTTCCTTCCTCCTCTTTTTAGTGACCTTTTGCTTTCTTCATGGATGATGTTCTTGATATCATCCCACAATTCTTCTGGTTTTTAATCTTTGGTGTTCAATGTGCAAAACTACTCTTTAGATGGTCCCTAAACTCAGGAGGGATATACTCAAGATAAAATTTTGGCTCTCATGGACTTGTTTTAATTGTCTTCAGTTTCAA
>NW_006938538.1:1261-2184 GCF_000298275.1 Orycteropus afer afer | reverse complement strand
GATGAAATAAAGAAATTCTTGCATAAAGGAAAACTAAAACTGAATTCAGCAAGGTTGCAGGACAAAGGTCAACAAAAAAAATCACTGTTTTGTATATAGCAATGAATATGCATAAACCAAAATTAAAACTCAATATCCCAAATCAAAGTGGATCAGAGACTTAAATGTAAAACAAAAAGTTATAAAACTTTAAAAGGATAAGAAAAAAATCTTAACATCCAGGTCTAGACAAGGAGCTATTAGATTTGATAACAAAAGCATGATCAATAAAAGGAAAAAATAAATCAGATGTCTTCAAATTTTAATTTACTTTTTGTTCTACAAAAGACCCTGTTAAGAGGATGAAAGGTTACCTACTGGGAAAAAAGGTTTTAAACCACATATCTGACAGAGAACTTTTATCTAGCATATATAAAGAAACCTCAAAACTAAGAGTAAAAAATTATGTGGATGTAAATTTTCATTTCTTTGGGATAAATGCAAAGAAATGATATATCTGGATCATATATACTGTAAGCTTAGTTATTTTACACAAACTGCTAAACTGTTTTCCAGAGGAGCTGTACTATTTTAAATTCCTATCAGCAATGTATGACTGATCCAGTTTCTTCTTCTCCTCTCAAGCATTGTATGTTTTCATTAAATATTTATATATATTTTAGCCATTCTGATAGGTGTTCAGTAATATCTCATTGTGGCCTTAATTTTCATTTCCCTAAAGGATAAGGTAAAGCTTTCGAGACCTCCATTTGCTGATGTGGCACCACTCATATTGAGGAGAAACAGTGGCAAACACCCATTAATAATCAGAACAGGGAATGTATGAAGTATGAATCTAGGAAAATTGGAAGTTGTCAAAAATGAAATGGAACACATAAAGATTGATATCCTTGGCATTAGTAAGCTGAAATGGACTGGTTTTG
>NW_006938538.1:0-691 GCF_000298275.1 Orycteropus afer afer | reverse complement strand
GGAACAGACCATCAACTGCTCATATGCAAGTTCAACTTGAAGTTAAAGACAATGAAAACAAGTCCACAAGAGCCAAAATATGATCTTGAATATATTCCTCCTGGATTTAGAGAACATCTAAAGAATAGATTTGATGCATTGAACACCAATGACAAAAAAACAGAAGAATTGTGGGATGACATCAACAGTATCATCCATTTTTGGCCATATCAACTTGCCCTTGAGCGGAGAGTAGCTAAAGCAAATGGAAGAAATGACAAGATAAAAGAATTGAACCTAAGATTTCAAAGAGCACCTCGAGAAGACAAATCCAATTACTATAATCAAATGTGCAAAGACCTGGAGTTAGAAAACCAAAAAGGAAGAACATGCTTGGCATTTCTCAAGCTGAAACACTGAGGAAAAAATTTAAGCTTCAAGTTGCAATATTGAAAGATTTTATGGGAAAAGTATTGAATGATGCAGGAAACATCAAAAGAAGATGGAAGGAATACACAGTTACTGTACCAAAATGAACTGGTCGATCTTCATCCATTTCAGGAAGTGGCATATGATCTAGAACCAATGGTATTGAAGAAGGAAGTCGAAGCTGCAATGAAGGAATTGGCGAAGAACAAGGCTCTGGGAATTGATGGAATACCCACTGATATATTTCAACAAATGGATGCCGCACTGGAGGCACTCACTTGGT
>NW_006938537.1:1267-1800 GCF_000298275.1 Orycteropus afer afer | reverse complement strand
ACAGTCATAGTGGGAGACTTTAATACACCACTTTCTTTGAAAGATAGAACAACTGGAAAGAAAAAAAAAAAAAAAAAATGCAGAAGAGCTAAGCAATACAATCCACCAACTTGGCTTTATGGACATCTACAGAGCACTTCACCCAACAGCAGCAAAATATACATTCTTCTCCAGTGCACATGGAATATTTTCCATGATAGAGCATATGGTAGGCATATGCCTTAATACATTTAAAAACATTGAAATACTGCAAAGCCTCTTCTCGGATCATAATGCTATCAAATTTGAAATCAACAATAGGAAGATGAACAGAAAAAGAGTAAACACATGGAAACTGAACAACACCCTCCTTGAGAAAGACTGGGTAAGATAAGAAATAAAAATTGAAATTCAAAACTTCCTTGAATCAAATGAGAATGAAAACACAACATACCAAAATCTTTGGGACACAGCAAAAGCAGTGATCAGAGGCCAATTTATAGCAATACTTGCATACATCAAAAAAGAAGAAAGAGCCAAAACCAACACTTAAA
>NW_006938537.1:0-789 GCF_000298275.1 Orycteropus afer afer | reverse complement strand
CATCATCCACCACAAAAAAAAAAAAAAGAGAGAAGAACCACATGTTCATATCAATTGATTCAGAAAAGGCATTTGATAAAATCCAACACCCATTCCTGATCAAAACTATCAACAAAATAGGAATAGAAGGGACATTCCTCAATATAATAAAGGACATTTATGCAAAACCAACAGCCAACATTATTCTCAATGGAGAGAGACTGAAACTATTCCTCTTGAGAACAGGAACTAGACAAGGATGCCCACTTTCTCTACTTCTATTCAACATTGTAGTAGAAGTCCTAGCCAGGGCCATAAGGCAAGAAAGGGAAATCAAAGGCATCCAAATTGGTAAGGAAGAAGTCAAACTGTCCCTATTTTCTGATGATATAATCCTATACCTAGAAAACATACGAGACTCAGTCAGAAGTCTACTGGAACTAATTGAGAGATTTAGCATCATGTCAGAATATAAGATGAACATTCAAAAATCAGATAGATTCCTCTACACCAGAAAATAGAGTGCTGAAGAAGGAATAAGGAAATCAATACCGTTTACAATAGCTAACAAAAAAAACATAAAACACTTGGGAAAGAAATCTCACCAGGGACACAAAAGACCTTTACAAAGAAAACTATAAAAAACTACTTCAAGAAACCATAAGGGATCTACATAAATGGAAGAATATCCCACGCTCGTGGAAAGAAGACTAAACACTGTTAAAATTACAGTTCTACCCAAAACAATCTATACATTCAATGCAATCCCAACCAGATCCCATCAACATTCTTTGTTGTTGTTGTTAAGTG
>NW_006938536.1:1376-2200 GCF_000298275.1 Orycteropus afer afer | reverse complement strand
GTGCTGCGTCTTCCTCAGGGATGTGTTTTGGGTCTGTATCCTGGTCCCTTGTTTCTCCTGCTTTATCTTGCTTCTTTGTGTGGACTGTGATGCTCCGTTGTCTCCAAGGCATTGTGATGTTTTTGTGTTTATATTTAATTGATGATTGTATGTTGGAGTGACTTGCCCACGATTTTCGTTTTCTTTGTATGTTATCTACGCAAGCAGGGTACTGTGCTCCTCTATTCGCTAGTTGACAGCACTTACACACTCACCACCTGTCTCCTTTCCTTTTGTCAACCTCTCGTGTGTCCCTGCTGACCTTGGCAAACAGAGGCTATTTCTTAGGTCCCTGGAATCCGAATGAGAATGCTATCACTTTAAAATACAAAATGGTTGCCACTTGTAAAGATTGAAAATGGCTACACCCTCGTCACTTTAAATATCCAAAATGGCTGCCATGTGTAAACAATCAACATGGCTGCACACTCTGGACAGTGGAAAGTCAACAGCTCAGGTTATCTCTCTCCCTGTTGTTTCCCTTCCTAGTCATAGGCTACCAGTGCAGTCATCCCAGCAGCCCTTGGTGACCAGGGTTGATCTTTAGGTCAATTCTCAGGTCCTAACACCACTTGGAATTATTTGGGCTGTTGGTCCCGTCAGAATAGCTGACAGTCTGCAGCTCCTTTCGTCTCTGTGCTCCCTGTTTTCGTTCACTGTTTTTCCACTAATTGGTGCCTAATCCACTTCTACATTGTTGTTATGTGCCATCGAGTCGGACCCGACTCATAGCGACCCCTCCTTGGGTTTCCGAGGCAGTATCACTACAGAAGTAGATTGCCCCA
>NW_006938536.1:0-659 GCF_000298275.1 Orycteropus afer afer | reverse complement strand
ATGGGAGCTCTGGTAGTGTAGTGCCTAAGGCACTTGACTGCTAACCAGAAGGCTGGAAGTTCAAACCCACCAGTCACTCCTCAGATGGAGGTTGGGCAATCTACTTCTGTAGATTTTCCTTTGGAAACCCAAGGAGGGTTTGCTGTGAGTTGGGTCTGACTCCATGGCACATAACAACCTCAACAACAGTTAGCTGTGGGGAGTGGACTTGAGTGAAGTGGTGGAGAGAGCCTCAACAATTTTTATTTGGAGTCCTTGGGTCATACAAATTGATTAATGCCCTTGGCTGCTAAAAGAAATATTGGAAGTTAGAGTTTACTTAGAGGTGCCTTGGAAGAATGGCCTGCCTGGTGATCTACTTCCAAAAAGTCAGCCATTGAAAACCCTGTGCATCATAGTTCTACTCTGACCCCTATGGGGTCACCATGTGTCAGAATCAACTTGATGACTGACAAGTTTTTTTTTCCCTTGTACATATTTGAAATTTAAATTAATGTAACTTTTGTATACTTCATAATATATTTCCATTTGTTTTATGGAGAAGATTTGTGTGGACCTATGTTGGCATAGGTAACAGCCAGTTTATAGACTGAGACAGACTAGGAAGAAAGAAGAGGCCGTCCACTTCTGAAAGAATTGGCCAGGGAAAACCTTATGAA
>NW_006938535.1:1445-2098 GCF_000298275.1 Orycteropus afer afer | reverse complement strand
CAGCAGTCCTGTGGAAGAAAAGGCCTGGCAATCTGCTTCTGTTAAGATTAGAGCCAAGAAAACCCCACGGAGAGGTTCTACTTTGCAGCACATGGAGTTGCCATTGAGAAAGAATCGACTTGATGACAAGTAACAACAAACACATATATGTTAGATGTTGTTGTTAGGTGTTGTCAAGTAGGTGACAACTCATAGTGATCCCATGCACAACAGAATCAAACACTGCCCAGTCCTATGCCATCCTCACAATCATTGCTATATTTGAGCTCATTGTTGCAGCTACTCTGTTTGTCTCTTGAGGGTCTTCCTCTTTTTCACTGACCCTCCACTTTACTAAGCATGATGTCCCTCTCCAGTGCACGAGACAAAGCCTTGCCTCCTCACTTCTAACGTGCGTTCTAGCTGTGCTTCTTCCAAGACAGGTTTGTTCATTATTCTGGCAGCTTGTTGTATATTCAACATTCTCCACCAACACCATAATTCAAATGCATCAATTCTTCCTTGGTCTTCCTTATTTATTGTCCAGCTTGTACATGCATATGAGGCAATTGAAAATATCATAGCTTGGGTCAGGTGCACCTTAATCCTCAAGGTGACATCTTTGCTTTTTAATACTTTAAAGAGGTCTTTTGCAGCAGATATGCCCAATCCAA
>NW_006938535.1:0-510 GCF_000298275.1 Orycteropus afer afer | reverse complement strand
GTCTCCATGAGTCAAAGCTGACTCAAAGGCAACTAAAAACAACAATTCCCATTTTGCAAGTCAGGAAAGTGAGATTCAGAGAGGTTAATTGACTGTCCCAAGGTCACACAATAAGTGATTTGTCAAGCATTTGAACCTAGGTTCTTTGAAAAAAGGGCAAAAGCTGTCCTGGGAAAAAGAAGTAAGAGAAAATTTTATGGTTTGATAAAGTTCTCTATCACATTACCTTTTTGACTGAAAGTGTGAGCACATTTGTATAAGGATCAGCTCTGCTGAGTATGAAACGTGACTCCTTTCTTCCTGAGTTGTGATGTTACTAAAAACCAAATATCAAGGCATTCACTGTGGATTTGATTTTGACACATGGCAACTCCCGTGTGTCAGAGTAAGTCTGTTTTCTGTGGCTCATTGTCCACAAGCAGTTTTCCACACCTTTCTCTCAAAACACCTTTGGGTGTACTCAAACCTCCAACCTTTCTGTTTATTTTTGTGGAGTTGATAGTGATTCTG
>NW_006938534.1:0-2275 GCF_000298275.1 Orycteropus afer afer | reverse complement strand
TATATGTATATGTACGTATATATGTGTATGTGCATATGTTCAGGCTTCAGGACCCCCAACTTGGTTGATGGTCAGCGTCAGCCTGTGATCAGCATCCTAGCAATAGAATGATTTCTCTGTATTCACATGATGTCCAAGGCAGATATCTATTACTCCTTAAGCTAAGCTATTGTTTGGTTTTAAGAAGACTTCAGGGATATTTTTAGTTGAAGGTTTAAAGATGATCTCAGTGTGATAATTTCAGGGGTTCATCCAGTCTCCATGACTCCAGAAAGTCTGGAGTCTGTAAGAATTTGAAAGTCTGTTCCGCATTTCCCCCCTTTTGATCAATATGTGTGTGTGTGATTGACTTATTTTGCTTAACATAGTGCCTAAGGCACTTGACTGCTAACCAGAAGGCGGTTCAAACCCACCAGCCACACCTTGGAAGGAAGATGGGGCAATCTACTCCCGTAGTGATACTGCCTTGGAAACCAAAGGAGGGGTTGCTATGAGTCGGGTCCGACTCGATGGCACATAACAACAACAACAACAATGTCCTCCATGTTCATCCATGTTCCAAAATGATTCAAGAACTCATTTTTCTTTATTGCTGAGTAGTATTCTATTGAGCTCGTTTACTGTTAATTTGGACAATGTTTATGTGGTTGTTAATGATAATATTTGTTTTAGTAAGGGTTGCATTCCATCCTTGTTAGAAATTTTGGCTTTGTGGATTGGATTTCTTGATTGAAAACAAATTCTCTTCTATGTCTAGAGAGGCTCCTCATTCACTCCCTGCCCTCTGCTTCCATGCTGTGGTTTGCACGGTGTGAGTTTTGTCCCCTCTGACTTTCCTTTCTCTGGTGACATCTACAGGCGGTTGCAAGATTTATGGCCACAAATAAAGAAGAACTAAGAGGTATGGAGAAGTCAGGGCTCCCCTGGAAATAAATATTCGGTGCTCACACACACACACAAATTTTTTTAAATAAAAATATTCATAGGTACTAATTTATCAAGGCTTTTCTTTTTTTTAATTTTTATTGTGATTTGGGTGAAAGTTTACACAGCAAATTCATTTTTTATACAGCAGTTCAGACACGTTTTGTTTCATGACATTGATGTAATTCACCACAATGCAACAGCTGTCTTCTACTTCCTCCCCACAGTTACCTCTTCCCTGTGTCCTCCCCTCCCATGTACTCCTGCCCCTCTTCCAGCTGTCTCTCTGTGCAAACACTGCCCTTCTGTTCTCCCATGATTGATCACTCCAAGGAGTATATCTACCTGATGTAATTGTTCACCCGATATGCCTGTCTGTTGTTTGGCTGGAAGTCACAGGAGTGAGTTCAATTCCAGACCTGAAGGGCAGTTAGGGGCCACAGTCTCGGGGATC
The DNA here is from genome assembly GCF_000298275.1 of Orycteropus afer afer. Lineage (NCBI taxonomy): Eukaryota > Metazoa > Chordata > Mammalia > Tubulidentata > Orycteropodidae > Orycteropus > Orycteropus afer. The sequence continues at coordinate 897 of NW_006938534.1, read as the reverse complement.
TCACCAGGTTCTACCAGACCAGCAAATCTCGTCTTTTTTTTTTTTAAATGATTATGAGTTTTGTTGCACATTGTTCTCCCACTCTATCTAGGATCTCCTACATAGACCCCCCTCCAAGTGGTAGTCAGGCACTATCTAGTTCTTCTGGTCTCATGGTCATATAGGCTGAGGACTCCATGGTGTACCAGTCCCTTGGACTAATTGTTTCCATGTGTCTTTGGTTTTCTATGTTCTTCTTTGCTCTGGACGAGGAGAGACCCATCATTGCATCTAGATGGCTGCTTGCAAGCTTTTAAGAGCCCAGGTGCTACTCACCAAAGTAGGATGTTTTTGTGTAGTATGTTATGCCAATTGAGCTTGATGTCCCCTGAGACCATTGTCCTGAGCCCAGAGGTCCAACTACTCGCTCTGTCCAGGTAGCTGGCCATGGCCATGAAGTCGCCACAACCTTGCCCCTCGTCAACTCCACTATACACCTGACATTCCCACAGCGCATACAAATACACATGTAGAAACATCATCCGCCAACCCTATACATGGTCATGGGCACACTCCCCACTTCCTAGACATACCTGATCGTTCAGCCCATCTAGCCACCTGCAGATCAATGTTTGCCATCACTGGCAACACAGTACTGTGTGTACAAAAGGGTTCATCTTTGTTGTCTGTACTTCCCATGTCCCTCTCTATGTCTTCCTCTTCCTCAATGTATCAAGGCTTTTCTTATCCAAAGACTTAATACTTAGTGGTGGTAGAATAACCTGGAAAAAAATAGTGGTGGTGATGTGTGATGAACATCTTCAAATTCACTGAATTATGACGGTGTAAAAATTATGGAGTGGATAAATGTTTTATTACCACAATAAACATATTTTTTTTCCAAATAAAAAAAAAAAA
>NW_006938533.1:841-1885 GCF_000298275.1 Orycteropus afer afer | reverse complement strand
ATCATTATTAATTATTTTAGCTCTTAATTTATATTGTTGTAATCTGATGTTGCAGAAGTATGTGGGGCTGTTTCTCTCCATCTTATCTTTAGATGGGGTTTTGCTGTTTTGTTGTTGTTGTTAGGGTGATGGTGGTTGGTTTGTTTTTAATTTTCATTTTCTTAAGTTTCTTCATTAATCTAAGTTTATGTTGGGAAAATAGCATGCATTTTTTTCTGTTTTTGTTGGCATAGTTAAATAAATATACCAAACCAAACATTGGGCATTCAATCAATTCTGATTGATGGTGATCCCCATTGAGTTTCCCAGGCTGTAAATCTTTATGGAAGCAGACACCCTCCTCATTCTTCCATAGAGTGGCTGCTGGGTTTGAACCACTAACCTTTTTGTTATCAGTCAAATGCCTTAATCATTACTAGAGGTCCTTGAATAAATGCATCACTGAAAAAAGAGAGAAAGGAATAGGTTCAAGTTCAATGTAAGTTTTACTTATGTATATGGTTTTGCATAATTTGTTAAAAGAAGAGGTAAAAATAGGTTTTCTCCTCAATAAAAATTCTCTCCCATCTTTTCACAAACGAATTTTAATAAATAAATAAATAAAACTCTATGTGATTATAGGAGCTCTGGTAGCATAGTACATAAAGCATTTGACTGTTAACCAGAAGCCTGGCAGTTCAAACCCACCAGCCACTCCTTGGAAGGAAAGTTTGGCAATCTACTTCTGTAGTGATACCACCTCAGAAACCCAAGGGGGGGTCAACTATGAGTCAGATCTGACTCAAGGGCAGTGAGATTAGACTAAATATTCCTAACTCAAGAAACCGCATGGATTTTAATGATAATTTACTCTTTCTATTGACAGGCACATGGAAGGCTGCTGAATGAAGGTTTGGCTAAATGCAGGGTCTAAGTGTGCCATAAAGCTCAGAGACCATTCTTAAGGCTTCTTCTTATATACTGGAAGCAAACCACTTCTCTTAGGCAGCTACTTTACTGCTCACAGCAGATTCCACCATGGAGTTGATCACCACTCTCATCATG
>NW_006938533.1:0-556 GCF_000298275.1 Orycteropus afer afer | reverse complement strand
TAAGGCATTTGACTATTAACCAAAAGGCTGGTGGTTTAAATCCACCAGTCACTCCTTTTAAGGAAGGTGTGGCAATCTACTTCCTTAGAGATACTGCCTCAGAAACCCAAGAAGGGGTCACCATGAGTCACACTGGACTCAATGGCAGTGAGTTTGGTTTTTTTGGTCATGTGCATATGAGGCCATTGAAAATACCATGACTTGGGTTAGGGGCACGTTACTACTCAAGGAGATATCTTTGGTCTTTGTCCCCTGAAAGAGATCTTTTGCAGCAGATTTGCCCAATGCTATATATTGGCTGATATCTTTAGTGATTTGTAGTTTATACAAAAACAATCTAAGGTTTTTATTTCCAAACATTATTGAAAGCAATTGTTTAATGTTTTCAGTATTAGGACTACAAGTAGATTTTAAAGTCCAAAATATTGTGATAATTTTGAAATTATTATTATTATAGGTAATATTTTTGGAAGAAAAATGTATATATGGCATTTAGAATACCTCCTTTATTTAGCCAAATTGGGCCATATCTTAGTTTAACAGTCTGTACAGGTGT
>NW_006938532.1:1238-1952 GCF_000298275.1 Orycteropus afer afer | reverse complement strand
AAAAAAAAAAAAAAAATGCATTGACCCATGTCACTTTAGTTTTGTGTATTTCACTATACATAAATTATATTTCAGTAAAATATATTTTTTTAAATACATTTATTAGAAGGAAAATTAATAAGAACTGGTCATTGAAAAGGAGCCCTGGTGACACAGTGGTTAAGCACTCGGCTGCTAACTGAAAATTCAGCAGTTCAACCTCACTAGCTGCTCCACAGGAGAAGTATGTGACAGTCTGCTTCCATGAGGATTACAGCCATGGAAACTTATGGGGCAGCTCTACTCTGTCCTGTAGGGTCACTATGAGTAGGTATCAACTCAACCATTATGGATTTGGATCATTGAAAGGAGCAATAAAATATATAAGCCTTTGGCAAACACAATTAAGCGGGGAAAGGAGTGAATAGAAAACATCCAGAATGAAAGGTTGTAATTATTCCAGATTCATAGAAGGTTTATTTTTTTTTAATTATGAGAAGGACATGTACAATATTATACTGTTGTTGTTATGTGCCATCGAGTCGAACCTGACTCATGGCGACCCCACCTTGGGTTTCCAAAGCAGTATCACTATGAAAGTAGATTGCCTAACCTTCCTTCCAAGGAGTGGCTGGTGGGTTTGAACTGCCAGCCTTTTGGTTAGCAGTCAAATACCTTAGGCATTTTGCCACCAGAGCTCCTACAGTCACAGTTGTTGTTGTTGTTGTTGTTATG
>NW_006938532.1:0-498 GCF_000298275.1 Orycteropus afer afer | reverse complement strand
GCAAAAAATCCTAGTCACCAGAAGAAAAGAAATAACAAGGATTCAAGCAGAAATAGATGAAACAGAAAATAGAAAGACAATAGAAAAAATTAACAAGACTAGAAGTTGGTTTTTTGAAAAGTTTAATGAAGTTGACAGACCACTGGCAAATTTAACAAAGGAAAAGAGGAAGAGAATACAAAAAATATGAATAAGAAACAAATTGGACAATGTCACAACAGAAATTAAAAAGGATAATATCAGGATGCTATGAAGAACTATAACAAATTTGAAAATCTAGAAATAATGGACAGATTTATGGAAACATACTACTTACCTAAACTAACAGAGGCTGAGGTGGAAAATTTAAACAGCCCCATAACAAAAGAAGAAATTGAACAAGTCATTAAAAAAATTACCAACAAAAAATAGCCCTGGCCCAGACAGTTTCCCTGGAGAATTCTACCAAACGTTCAGAGAAGAACTGACACCAATCCTGCTCACACTATTCCAGAACAT
>NW_006938531.1:1565-2183 GCF_000298275.1 Orycteropus afer afer | reverse complement strand
GTCAGTGATGGCAAACACTGATCTACGCATGGATAGAGGGGTGGACAGGCTGCATGATTATATATATGTCTATGCACGGGGGAGTGTGCCCATGACCATGTACAGGGTTGGCAGAAAATGTTTCTACAAATATATTTTTATGTTCTGTAAGAATATCCAGGTATATAGTAAAGCTGACAAGGGACAAGGTTGTAGTCACTTCTTGGCCACAGCAAGCCACCCAGAGGGAGCAAGCAGTTGGACCTGTGGTTTTGCAACCATGGCTGCAGGGGACATCAAGCTCAATTGGCGTTAACGTACTACACAAACTGTTTCACGTCCTCCTTTGGTCATTAGCGACTGGGATCTTACAAGCTTGCAAGCAGCCATCTAGATGCAACAATGGGTCTCTCCTCATCCAGAGCAAAGAAGAATGCAGAAACCAAAGATGTATAGAAGCAATTAGTCCAAGCAACTGGTACACCAATGGCATCCTCAGCTTATATGACTATGAGACCAGAAGTAGATAATGCCTGGCTATCACTGTCAACCACTCGGAGAGCAATTTGTGTAGGAGATCCTGGATAGAGTGGGAGGAAAATGTGGAACAACCTCAGAATCATAAAAAAAAAAAAAAAA
>NW_006938531.1:0-565 GCF_000298275.1 Orycteropus afer afer | reverse complement strand
TGATCAACCAACCAATGGCAAATATATACTGAGAAGTATGATGTATGAACCAGGCACTGTTAACCACTATAAAAGATATATATATATATATATATATATATTCAGACCATTAGTAGGAGTGTTAATTAATCTTTCTGATTGTGATTTGATAGTATTGAAAGTCTTAAAATGTGCACATTCTTTAACTTACAAATTACTATAATTGTATTATAGCAAACAATACAAAAAATATACCTACAAAGGTATTTATCATGGTGTTTATTACAATAAAGAATGGAAACAACCTAAATAATCACCAATGGAGGCTAGGTGAAATAATTTATGGCATGTTCTCTGTGACAGTAAGCATATTATGCAAGCTTGAGAACAGTAATTATGAAAATTGAAGTAGCTTTTACTTATTGAATGCTTTCTATGGGCTAATCGTTCTCAAAGCTTTATATTAATCTTTAGTATGATCTTCATTTTAGGAGGTTTGGTGGCATAGTGCCTAAGGCATTTGACTGCTAACCAAAAGGCTGGTGGATTAAACCCACCAGCCACTCCTTGGAAGGAAGACTGGGCA
>NW_006938530.1:1550-2161 GCF_000298275.1 Orycteropus afer afer | reverse complement strand
CTCCTCTTAAGATTTTGAGGAGGGTAAGATGTCGGACTAGGCAGAAAGACTGCACAGACCCTCTTCAACAAAGAAAGGGGAAACCAATTAACATAGACACAGAAGATAATCCAGGACCTCTGAGCCTTGAAGGGAAGGATATATAAGTGGACTAAACCCAAACTAGCAGAAGAATTTGCATTAAAATACCAGAAAAGGAGACAGACAGAGCTGTAGTCTGGCAGCGATCCTGAGTGATCCTGATGGCACAGACAGCTTGGTGAGTGCTGAGTGGTGGTAGGACCTAAGAATTAACCTAAAATTCAGCCCTGAAAGCCAGAGACTGCACGGAGGACTGCTCTGGTGGGTGGGGAATAAACAGAGAAGGTGAAGAGAAAGGCGGGCTGAGCTGTGGACTTTTGTCAGTCCGGAGGGCGCCGCCATTTTGAATGTTTACAAGCGGCTTGACTATTTTGGATATTTAAAGAGACAGCGCTCTCCCAGATTCCAGGGGCTTAAGAACATGTTCTACCTGCCAGCAACCCCAAGGACACTCCAGACCTGAACAACTGCAAAGGTGCAACATTCCTCTTGTTACTCTTATACCTACACCCACTTGGTGAACAGAGGTG
>NW_006938530.1:0-695 GCF_000298275.1 Orycteropus afer afer | reverse complement strand
CAATGGGCCAATGATAAAAAACCACCAAGAAGAACCCGAATCACCCTTGGACGCTCTTCACAAACAGTTAACAGAGATCTAAATACAACAATGCCACGATGTCTCAGAGACAACAGACCATCACAGTCCACATGAAGAAGTAGGATAAAGTAGTAGAAGCAAGGGAGCAGGATACAGACCCAAAACACATCCCTGAGGAAGAAGCAGCATTGGAACTCTCTGATAAGGAATTCAAAAGAATTGTATTTAGGTATTTTCGAAGGATTGAGAGACAGAACAAAGAACACACAGAAAAAACCTTAGAAAAATTTTGGAAGAAAATACAAGAACAACATGACAAGATAAATGAAAAATTAGAAATGATTTTAAATCTACAGATAGAAATCCAAAAGATTAATACTAAACTGTCAGAAATAGATAACACATTGGAAGGGCAAAGGAGTAGAACTGATGCAATAGAACACAGAATTAATGAGAATGAAGACAAATACCTAAATACATCTTTGGAAATGGATTAATCAGAAAAAATATCAAAACAGAATGAAGAAAGCCTAAGGTTCATGTGAGAGTCCATCAAAAGGAATAACCTACATGTCACTGGAATTCCAGAACAGGAAGAGAAAAATAAAACCACGGAGAAACATGTCCAAGATTTGTTGGAGGAGAACTTCCCTGATATGATGAAAGATGAGAAT
>NW_006938529.1:0-2265 GCF_000298275.1 Orycteropus afer afer | reverse complement strand
CCTCTAAGGAACATTCTTGCTGTACTTCTTCCAAGACAGATTTGTTTGTTCTTTTGATAATCCACAGTATCTTTGCCAATACCATAATTCAAAAGCACCAATTCTTCTTTGGTCTTCCTTATTCATTGTCCAGCTTTCATATGCATATGAGGTGATTAATCTCTATATACTTGCCTATTTTAAATATTTAATATAATTAGGATCACACAATATTTGTCCTTTTGCGACAGAGTTATTTCACTCCTTGTAACATTTTCAAGGTTCTTCCTTGTTGTAGCATGTATCAAGATTTCATTTTTCTTTCTGGCTGAATAATACTCTATTGTATGCATGTACCACATTTTGTTTATCCATTCATCTGTTGATGGACATTTAGGCTGTTTTTGCTTTTTGGCTGCTGTGAATAGTGCTGCAGTAAACATTGGTGTGCAAGGATCTGCATGCCTGTTTTCAATTATTTTGGGTATATATCTAGAAGTGGAATTGCTGGATCATATAGTAAATTTATGTTTAACTTTTTGAGGAGCTGCCAAACTGTTTTCCACAGCAGCTGTACCATTTAACAATCTCACAAGCAATGGATGAGGGTTCCATTTTATCATATTTTCATCAACATCTGTTATTTTTCCATTTTTAAAAATCATAGCCATCTTAGTGGGTGTGAACTGGTATCTTACTGCATGAATTTCCATAAGGACTAAATGACGTGGAATATTTTTTCATGTGTTTGTTAGACATTTGTATTTTTTTCTTGGGTGAAATATCTATTAAAATCCTTTGCTCATTTTTTAAAATTAAGTTGTCTGTCTTTTTGTTAAGTTGTTGCTGTTTTGTGATGTTGAGTTCATTACTACTCATAGTGACATTATATGACAGAGTAGAACTGCTCCATAGGGGTTTATAGGCTATAAACTCTATGGGAGCAGATTGCCAGGTCTTTTCTTCTGCAGAATGGCTTGTGGGTTTGAACTGCTGACTTTTCAGTTAGTAGTCAGGCACTTAACTATCGAGCCACCAAGGCTCCTTTGTAAACTTGTAGGAGTTGTTTATATAGTCTGGACATTAAACTTTTATCAAATACATGGTTCTCAAAATTTTTCTCCCAAAATGTAGGTTGCCCCTTTACTTTGCTGATGAAGTTCTTTGATGAACAAAAGTTTTTAATTTTGGTGAAGTCCAGTTCATCTATTTTGTCTTTTGATGCTTTTGCTTTTGGTATTATATCTAAGAACCTATTGTTAAAAACTAGGTCCTGAAGCACTGTCACTATGTTTTTTTCTAAGATGTTTATGGCTTATTCTTACATTTAAGTTCTTGATCCATTTCAAATTAGTTTTCACATATGGTGTGAGGTAAAGGTCCAGGTCATTCTTTTGCTTGTGGAAATTCAGTTCTCCCAGGACCATTTATTAAAAAGATTATTTTTTGCTTTTAGTACCCTGCTGAAAATCAATTGACCTTAGATGTATGAATTTATCTCTGGACTCTTAATTCTATTCTATTGGTTTATGTGTCTATCATTACATCGGTATTGTTGTAGTTCGGTGCCGTCGTCTCTGACTCATAGTGACTCTATGTACAACAGAAAGAAACACTGCTGGGTCCTGTGCCAGCCTCATGATCCCTGCTATACCTGAGCCCATCATCGCACCCACAATGTCAATCCTTCTTGCTGAGGGCCTTCCTTTTTTTCGTTGACCCTCCACTTTACCAAGCATGATATCCTTCTCTAAAGAATGGACCTTCTGGCAACGAGACCAAAGTAGGTGAGATGAAGTCTGGCCATTCTCACTTCCAAGGAGCATTCGGCTGCACTTCTTCCAGGACAGATCTGTTTGTTCTTTTAAGCAGACCATGGTACTTTTAGCATTGTTCTCCAACACCACAACTCAAAAGCATCAACTATTCTTTGGTCTTCATTATTCATTGTCCAGCTCTTACATGCATATGAGGCTACTGAAGATACCACGGCTTGGGTTAGGTGCACCTTAGTCTTCAAGGAGACATCTTTGCTCTTCAGTACTTTAAAGAGGTCCATTGCAGCAGATTTGTCCAATGCAACACATTGTCTGATGTCTTGGCTGCTGCTTCCATTGGTGTTGATTGTAGAACCAAGCAATATGAAATCTTTGACAACTCCAACCTTTTCTCCATTTATCATGATGCTGCTTATTGGTCCAGTTGTGAGGATTTTAGTTTTCTTTATATTGAGATTTAATCCATACTGCAGACTGTAGTCTTCAATCTTCATCAGTAAGTGCTTCA
>NW_006938528.1:2125-2819 GCF_000298275.1 Orycteropus afer afer | reverse complement strand
TATACATTCAATGCAATCCCAATCCAGATCCCATCAACATTTTTTAAGGATATGGAAAAAACAGTCACTAACTTTATATGGAAAGGAAAGAGACCTCCAATAAGCAAAGCACTATGAAGAAGAACAAAGTAGGAGGTCTCATACTGCTGGATCTCAACACCTACTATACAGCCACAGTAGTCAAAACCGCCTGGTATTGGTCCAGTGACAGACACATATACCAATGGAATAGAATTGAAAACCCAGAAATAGATCCACTGACCTATGGTCAGTTCATCTTTGACAAAGGGCCAAAATCCATTAAATGGGGAAAAGGATGCCTATTTAATAAATGGTGCTGCCAAAACTGGATATTCAATTGCAGAAAAATGAAACAAGATCTGTACCTCACACCATACACAAAAACGAACTTCAGATGGATCAGAGACTTAAATGTGAAACCTAAAACTATAGAATTCCTCAAGGAAAAACTACAAGCAAATTTAGGAGCCCTAATATATGGCACAAATAGACTATCAAGCATAACCCAAAATGTACAAACAGCGGAAGAGTAACTAGATGAATGGGACCCTCTAAAAATGAAATTTCCAAAGACTTCTCCAAAAGAGTCAAAAGAGAACATGCAGATTGGGAAAAAAAATATTTGGCAATGACATATCTGACAAGGGACTTATCTCTAGAATTTATAGAAAAC
>NW_006938528.1:0-520 GCF_000298275.1 Orycteropus afer afer | reverse complement strand
AGAGAGGTACATGGGAGGTACAGAAACAAAGATGAAAGCGTTTGCACATACAGAACTGCATTTTCAGTGAAGGCAAACATGGGTATACAGGTGGATAGATGGGTGGACAGGGTGAACTATTAGGTATGTGTATGCAGTGGGGAGTGTACCCAAGACCATGTATAGGGTTGGCAGACAATGGTTCTACAACTGTATTTCTATGTTCTGTAAGAATTCCCCTGTGTATAGTAGAGCTAACAAGGAACAAGTTTGTAGGCACTTCTTGGTCACAGCCAGCTACCTAGATCCCTCTGGGTAGCAAGTAGTTGGACCTCTGGGCTCAGGACCATGGTGGCAGGGAACATCAAGCTGAAATGGCATAACATACTACACAAAAACATTGTTCCACATCCTACTTTGGTGAATCGTGGCTGGTATCTTAAAAGCTGGCAGGCAGCCATGGAGATGCAACAATGAGTCTCTCCTCACCTAGAGCAAAGAAGAATGAAGACAACCAAAGATTCATGGAAACAATTAGTCC
>NW_006938527.1:1941-2699 GCF_000298275.1 Orycteropus afer afer | reverse complement strand
AAAAAAAAAATGTTGGGAAGAACAATAGAAACAAGAATGACAGAGTCATAATCATGCCGGCTGCTGATAACTTGTGGGGTTCATCATACAAGTCTCTCTACGTCAGTGTATGTTTGAAAATAACAAAAAGTAAAATCAACAACAAATGAAAAAAAAAAAGACATTCACTTCCCCACTGAATGGATTTTGGCCTTTTGTCAAGGATCAGCTGACCATAGGTTGATGGATGTATTTCTGGGTTCTCAATTCTATTCCATTGGTCTATGTGTCTATCATTGTACCAATACCAGGCAATTTTGACTATATAGTTTTGACTGTATAGTCAAACTGTATAGTGGGTTTTGACTATATATGTGGCTGTGTAGTAGGTTTGAGATCCAGGAGTGTGAGACCTCCTACTTTGTTGTTCTTCTTTAATAATGCTTTGCTTATCTGAGGTCTCTTTCCTTTCCATATAAAGTTAGTGATTTGTTTTTCCAGATCCTAAAAGAATGTTGATGGGATCTGGATTGGGATTGCATTGAATGTATAAATTCCCTTGGGTAGAATTGACATTTTCACATTGTTCAATCTTCCTATGCATGAGCATGGTATGTTCTTCCATTTATGTAGATCTTTTATGTAAAGTTGCTTTTTATAGTTTTCTTTTTACAAGTCTTTTGTTTCCCTGGTAAAATTTATTCCCAAGTATTTTATTTTATTTTTTAGTAGCTATTGTAAATGGTATTGCAGTGTAGTAAATTACTTAGTAAGGAGTT
>NW_006938527.1:0-567 GCF_000298275.1 Orycteropus afer afer | reverse complement strand
GTCTGGCCTTGCAGTAATAGGCCTTGGGCTACTGATGGTGATTCTGCCTTCCTCTTGTGGGATTAGAGGAGGTCAGAACATGTGGCCTCCTTGCCCTTTTTGTAGGTATCAATTTCCCTATTTCTTTTTCAGCAATCTCTTTGCTGGTGTAGAGGAATCCAGCTGACTTTTGTACGTTGATCTTGTATCCTGCCATGATGCTAAATCAATTAGTTCCAGTAGATTTTTTACTGAGTCTCTTGGGTTTTCTAGGTATAGGATCATATCATCAGCAAATGAGGATATTTTGACTTCTCCCTTACCAATTTGGATGCCTTTAATTTCCCTTTCTTCCCTTATTGCCATAGCTAGGTCTTCCAATACAATGCTGAATAAAAGTGGTGATAGAGGGCATGCTTGTCTGGTCCTGTTTGCAAGAGGAATGGTTTCAGTCTCTCCATTGAGAATAATGTTGGCTGTTGGCTCTGCATTTATGCCTATTCTGGTTATCCAGTGCCACTCTGACAAGAAATATACCACAAATGGGATGGCCTTAACAAACAGGAGTTTATTCTTACAATTTGGAGG
>NW_006938526.1:1820-2321 GCF_000298275.1 Orycteropus afer afer | reverse complement strand
ATGGAACAAAGAAACCAGGAACACCATGAAAAAACACATAACAAAATGACACCAACAAATTCATACTTGTCAATAATTACACCGAATGTCAATGGATTAAATGCACCACTCAAGAGATAGAGAGTTCCAGACTGGATAAGAAAGCATAACCCATCAATATGCTGACTACAAGAGACACACCTTAGAGTCAAAGACAAAAGTAGACTAACACTCAAAGTTTGGAAAAAGATATATCAAGCAAATGGCAACCAAAAAATGAGCAGGAGTGGAAATATTAATTTGTGATAAAATTGATTTTAAAGACAAAAACCACCTTAAGAGACAACAAAGGACATTATATAATTATTAAAGGATTAATCCAATAAGAAGATATAACCATACTAAATATTTATGGACCCAATGAAACAGCCCCAAAATACATAAATCAGACTTTAACAGAATTGAAAAGACAAATAGATGACTCCACAGTCATAGTAGGAGACTTTAATACACCACTTTTAA
>NW_006938526.1:0-895 GCF_000298275.1 Orycteropus afer afer | reverse complement strand
TCCAAGAAGTGTATCTACCTAATATAAATGTTCAGCACATATACCTGTCTTTTGTTTGGCTGGAAGCAAGAGGAGTGAGTTCAATTCCAGACCTGGAGGGCAGCTAGGGTCCCATAGTCTCAGTGGTTCCATTAGACTCTATCAGACCAGCTAACCTGGTCTCTTTTATTTATTTACTTTTAATTATTTTGAGTTTTGTTCCACATTATTCTCCCACTCTGTCCATAATCTCTTACATAGATCCCCCTCTGAGTATTTGACAGTGGTAACAGGGCAACATCTAGTTCTTCTGGTCTCATAGTCATATAGGCTGAGGATCACATGGTGTACCAGTTACTTGGACTAATTGTTTCCATGCATCATGGATTTTCTTCATTCTTATTTGCTATGGATGAGGAGAGACCCATCACTGCATCTAGATAACTGCTTAAAAGCTTTTAAGGTCCCAGCTGCTAGTCACCAAAGTAGGATGTGGAACAATGTTTTTGTGTAGTATGTTATGCCAGTTGAGCTTGATGTCTCCTGAGGCTATACTCCCAAGCACACAGGTCCAAATACTTCCTCCTTCTGGGTAGCTGGCTGCGGCCAAGAAATGACTACAACCTTGTCCTTTGTCTGCTCTACTATATACCTGGGAATTCTTACAGAACATAAAAATACACTTGTAGAAACATTGTCTGCCAAACCCACACTTGGTCATGGGCACGCTGCCCCCTGCACAGACTTACCTAATAGTTCAGCCTGTCCACTCATCTATCCACCTGTATATCTATGATTGCCTTCACTGACAATGCAGTACTGTATGTGCAAAAGTGTTCATCTTTGTTGTCTGTACCTCTCTGTATCTTCCTCTTCCTCAATGCCACCATGTTAATCATTCACATTTGGTACATTG
>NW_006938525.1:850-2150 GCF_000298275.1 Orycteropus afer afer | reverse complement strand
TGAAGGAATCGCCATACTGCTTTCCACAATGGTTGTACCATTTTACAGTCCCACCAGCAGTGTATGAGAGTCCCAATCTCTCCACAACCTCGCCCTCCTTATCTTCAGAGTGGGGCAGAATATGGATTTTGCAGGGCTGTTGTGAGATTTGAAACCAAATGAAGCATAATTCTTTTGTATGTGGATGCTGCCTTTGTGAGCTTTATTTGAGTATTACCTCTATAAGTCTTGAGACTGACTTGTGGACCTGAGAAATCTGTATCTGGCACCATCTGGTGTCTGAGGAAAAGAAAGTATTACTCTCAGCATTAATTCCAAAACTTGACATTATCATGGCACAAAGAAACGCCCCAAATGGAAATGGCACCCAAAGAGAGAGATACAGGTTTTTTTTTTTTTCCTCTCTTCTTTTTTTGGGGGGGGGAAAAGTATATGTACTTTAAAATTTTATTTATTTTGTTGTTGTTGGGATTGTACACAACACAACATACACCAATTCAACGGTTTCTAAATGTAAGGTTTAACGACATTGATTATATTTTTTGGCTTATGTAACCATTCTCACCCTCCTTTTCTGAGTTGTTCCTGTCTCATTAACATAAATTCACACCCCCATATTTTCTATCTAATCTTCCTGTTTCTGTTGTCAATTTGATCTGATACAGATAGTTTTTCAAAGAGCATGATGCTCAATCAAGGCAGACCTGTTTTACGAGTTAAGCTAGTTGTTTGGTTTTAAGATGACTTCAGGTGATACTTTTCATTTAGGTTTTAAAGATCATCTCAGGGCAATAATTTAAGAGATTCATCCACCTGAAAGTCTAGATTCCATGAGAATTTGCAATTCTGTTCTGCATTTTCCTCATTTTGATCAGGGTTCTTCTATGGAATCTTTGATGCAAATATTCAGTAATGGTAACTGGGCACCTTCCAGTTCTTCTGATCTCTTGCAAAGAGGCAATTGTTCATGGAGGCAATTAGCCACATACCACCTATCCTCTTCCTATTCCTGACCCTCTTTCTTCCTCTGTTAAACCAGATGAATAAAGACCAATTGTTGCACCTTGTATGGCTGCTGGCAAGTTTTTTTTTTTTTTAAATTTTAAGAGCTTGTTTTACATTCAACATAACACATATATTTAGTTTCATTCCCCATTTGCCATATCCAACCCTAACCCAGTCTCCTCCCCTCCCTACCCTGTAACCCTCCCTCTGTGCCCCTCATAATTATGGACTCCTGTTTGTCCTGCATTTCCTCAGTTTGAATGTTGGTCCTCTGGTGTCCCATGGTCTATTGCTC
>NW_006938525.1:0-530 GCF_000298275.1 Orycteropus afer afer | reverse complement strand
TTTTTCGTTCTTCTTCACTTTTGATGCTAGGAGACAATTAGCTGCATCTTAGATGGCTGCTTGAAAGCTTTTAAGACCCCAGTCACTACTCACGAATGTAGGATGTGGAGCAATACTTTTGTTGTGCCAATTGAGTCTTGTGTCTCCCAGTACTATGGTCCTGAGGCAGTAGATCTATTGGATCTCTCTCCCATAGTGTCTGGATGTCTGTGAGAGATTACTCTGTGTCCATCTTCTATTGTTTCTGTAAGGACTGCAGGTATTTTGTATCACTTGTGTCTGTACAAGATTAGCCTCAGCTGAATCTGTTCTTGGTCTAAAGTATACCTCTGTTCACTGGCCCTGGTCTGATCATCTCAGGTGTGTATATGTTTATCTGTATAGCTTAGTGTTTGGTGTTAATGGCAATGTGGCATTGTAGACACATTGGTTGGTATTAGCATCTGTCATCTATCTCTTATGTGCACAATTCAGTGTCCTTTCATTTCCCAATGTTATTATGGTGGTCATATATCCTTCCCATATATCCC
>NW_006938524.1:1042-2044 GCF_000298275.1 Orycteropus afer afer | reverse complement strand
GTACAATCAAGTGTTCGGGTGTGTGATGTTGGTAGAGAATACTGAAGTACCATGCACTGCCAAAGGAATGAACAGATCTGTCCTGGAAGAAGTGAGGCCGCAATGCTCCTTGGAGGTGAGAATGGCCAGACTTCATCTCACCTACTTTGGTCGTGTTGTCAGAAGGGACCATTCCCTGGAGAAGGATGTCATGCCTGGTAAGGTGGAGGGTCAGTGAGAAAGGGGAAGGCCCTTAACCAAATGGATGGACCCAGTGGCTGCAATGATGGGCTCAGGTGTAGCAAGGATTGTGGGGCTGGTGCAGGACCGTACAGTGTTCGTTCCATTGTTCATGGGCTCACTATGAGTCAGAGATGACCCGACACCACCTAACAATAACAACCATGTGTTCTTGTATCTGGAGCCAGAGGAAAACCCATTTTTAAAGGACATGAAGCTTACATATGTGTTTTGTCATCTCAGGATTTTTTTTTTTTTAATTGTGATCGAAGTGAAAGTTTACAGAACAAATTCATTTTCCATCCAGCCGTTCATGCACATTTTGTTTCATGACATTGTCTGCAAACCCCACAACTTAAAAGCTCTCTTCCCACTTCCTCCCTGGAGTTACCTCTCCCCTGGGTCCTTCTTTCCTATACATTCCTGAAACCCTCCTGGCCTCATTTGTCATTCTAAGTAGGGGAAGTGTTTTCTCTTAAGAGTTGTCTATTTTCTCTGCCTGAGGAAATAAATAGGAGGGGCTGAGATGCCTGGGCAAAAATCTAATCACCAGGTGAAGCCAGAAACCTCTGCATCAGCAGAAAATAAACTCGGACATCCAGGGTGGTGGCATAATTAATTGACTGATATGCAGAGGCACTGGCAATGGGGGGTGGGGTGGGGAGCGCTCCTATCTCTTGTACAGTAATGGTGGGACACTTAATGCCAAGGGCTGCACACTCCATGGACATCTGTGGGGCTATGAACAGCTTATTAGTGGGGTTCTGGGCAGAGAGAGCCCTC
>NW_006938524.1:0-767 GCF_000298275.1 Orycteropus afer afer | reverse complement strand
ACTGCGTCAGTCCGTCTGGTTGAAAGTCTTCCTGTCTACTTTACCAAGCATGAGTTCCCTCTCCAAGGGCTGGTCCTTTCTGACAACATGGTTAAGGCAGGTGGCCATTCTTGCTTCCAAGAAGAATTCTGGCTGCAGGAGAAATGGCCGTAAAATGGTTTATTGGAATAATTTACATCCAAAGTCAGCTCCAAAGTGTTCCAGGATGTGGGAACTGCAGAGCAGCTTCAGAACCTACTTAGTTTAGAATTGCTATTGGTATGGTTCTTGTTGGTACTTGTTTGGTTCACTTTACACTGCTGGTTGTGACAGGAACACCCCAGGTGAATGGTCTTATCAAACAGCACTTTATTCTCTTGCAGTTTTAGAGGCTAGAAACCTGAGCTCCAAGTGCCAGGCTCTAGCCCCTCGCCCTTAGGCTTCTCTCCCCGTCCACTGAAGCTGCAGGCTACTCTTCACTCAGACAGCTGCTGGCTGCTGAGACTGACAAACGCAAGGCTGGCAAGTCAAATGTCACAGTCCTGATATTACACAATCTCACAGCAGGCCATTGATTCAAGTCCATTAAAAGTTCCAAGGTTGGCAGATAACATGGCAGGCTGCTGAACAAGGACTCAGCTACATGCAGTGTCCAAAGGATGGGAGACCTTCCTCGAAGCTTCCCCTTAGATACTAGGAGCACCCACCTCCCTAAGTCAGTGAGTCAGCTGCTCCAGTAGACGGCACCATGGACTGGACAACCAGTGTCACTGTGGCCAATCGCTGCA
>NW_006938523.1:0-2166 GCF_000298275.1 Orycteropus afer afer | reverse complement strand
ATACACACAATGGAATACTATGCAACGCTAAAGAATAATGCAGAATCTGCAAAACACCACATAACTGGGATGAACTTGGAGGACATTATACTGAGTGAAATAAGTCAATCACAAAAGCACAAATATTGTATTAGTCCATTATTGTAAAAGTCAAGGAAACGTTTATCTATGGGAGGACATTTTCTTTGTTGGTTACCTGGGGTGGGAGGGGAGGGAAGGGAACACTGTTAGATAGATAGAGATAAGTATTGATTTGGGTGAAGAGAAGGGTAATGTACCAAATGTGAGTGACCAATATGGCATCATTGAGGATGAGAAAGTCATAGAGAGGTACATGGGAGGTACAGACAACAAATATGAACCCTTTTGCACATACAATACTGTGTTGTCAGCGAAAGCTTCATAGGTATATGGGTGGATAGATGGGTGGACAGGCTGAACTATTAGGTATGTCTATGAAATGGGGAGTGTATCCAAGAACATATATAGGGTTGGCAGACAATGGTCTTATAAGTTTATGTGAATGATCAGAATTCCCAGGTGTATAGTAGAGCTGACAAGGGGCAAGGTTGTGGTCACTGCTTGGTCACAGCCAGCTACCCAGAGGGACTGAGTAGTTGAACCTGTGGGCTTGGGACCATAGTTGCAGGGGACATCAAGCTCAATTGGCATAACATACTATACAAAACATTGTTCCATCTCCTACTTTGATGAGTAGTGACTAGGATCTTAAAAGCTAGCAAGCTGCCATCTAGATGCAATGATGGGTCTCTCCTTGTCCAGAGCAAAGAAGAATGAAGAAAACCAAAATTCATGGACACAATAAGTCTTAGTGACTGGTACACCATCTGTTCTGCAGCCTATACGACTATGAGACCAGAAGAACTAGATGGTGCCCGGCTACCACTGTCATCCACTTAGAAGGGGATCTGTGTAGGAGATCCTTGATAGAGAGGGAGAACAATGTGGAACAAAACTCAAAATCATTTGGAGAAAAAAAAAAATGTGGGGAGGTGGCCAGGTTTGCTGGTCTGATAGAGCCTGGTGGAACCACTGAGACTATGGCCTCTAGCTGCCCTTCAGATCTGGAATTAAAACCACACCTATGGTTTCCAGCCAAACAAAAGACAGGCATATGAGTTGAACATTTACCTCAAGGAGATACACTCCTCCTTGGAGAGAACAATCATGGGAGAAAGAAGGGCTGCTTATGCACAGGGAGACAGCTCAGGGGGCAGGAGTGCATGGAGGGATGGATACAGGAAAGAGGTAACTGTGTGGAGGAAGTGGGAGGGGAGCTGTTGCATTGTGGTAAACTGTGGTCAATGTCATGAGATAAAGTACATGTAAACTGCTGTATGGAAAGTGAATTTGCTCTGCAAACCTTCACCCAAACCACAAACAGCAACAACAACAACAAACAAACAAACAAAAAACAAAAAACAACCAAGACTAGATGACTGTGGAAAGTCTATGTAGAGTCACTTTTATAAATCCTAGTGCCTGAGGCATTTGACTCCTAACCAGAGGCTGGCGGTTCAAACCCACCAGCCACTCCTCTGAAGGCAGGTTTGGTAATCTACTTCCATAGAGATCCCTCCTTGGGTTTCCAAGGATGCTATGAGTCCAGTCCTGTTCAATGGCAGTGAGTTTGGTTTTGGTTGTAATCATTTAAAGCTTATGTTGTTGTTAGTTAACCATCAAGTTGGCACTGATTCATGGCAGCCTTATGTATAATAATGTTGCCTGATCTTTTGCCATCTTCATGGTCATTGGTATGTTTGAGTCTGTTGTTGCATCTGTTGTGTCAATCCATCTTATTGGGGGTTTCCCTCATTTTAGCTGACCTTCTGCTTTACTGGGTTTCAAAGCAAAAGGGAAACTATCAATATCTACACTATGTTAAAACAAAGCAAGTAATCTAAATATATATATCACGATTTCCCTTTCCAGCAATTTGTATTTCCTGATGACATGTCCAAAGTAGGTGAGCTTAAGTCTTATCATCCTTGCTCATAAGGGGCATTCTGGTTGTATTTCTTCTAAGGCTGATTTCTACCTTCTGTCATTCCACGGTATATTCAATATTCTTTGCCAATACCACAATCTGAATGCATCAATTCTTCTTCTGTCTAAATTTTTCATTGTCAAAAAAAAAAAAAAAAA
>NW_006938522.1:809-2045 GCF_000298275.1 Orycteropus afer afer | reverse complement strand
TAGATTGCCCAAACTTCCTTCCGAGGAGTGGCTGATAGATTTGAACTGCCAGCCTTCTTGTTAGCAGTCAAATGCCTTAGGCACCAGGCTACTAGAGCTCTCAAAACAAATATATAGATGGTTTATACATACACAAACACACACACACATACACATTTATATATGAAATGATGCTCAGCATCATATGTCATTACTAAAATGTAAATTAAAGCAACAGTGAGAAAGCACTAACCCAAACCAAATCCACTGTCATCAAGTTGGTTCTGATTCATAGCAACCCATAGGACAAAAGAGAACAGTTCTATAGGATTTCTAGACTGCCACATTTTTCTCCCGTGGAGTGGCTGGTGTGTTTGAACTGCCAATCTTTTAGTTAGCAACAGAGCACTCAACCATTGTGCCACCAGGGCTCCTTGAGATACCTTATTTATTTGTAGAAAAAGCTGTCCAGTCAATTTCAGGTCATGGTGACACCATGTGTGGCAGAGTAGGATATGTTGTTGTTGTTATTGTTGTTATGTGCTGTCGAGTCAAACCCAACTCATAGCAACTCCTCCTTGGGTTTCTGAGGCAGTATCACTACAGAAGTAGGATTGCCCAACCTTCCTGCCGAGGAGTGGCTGGTGGGTTTGAACGGCCAGCCGTCTGGTTAGCAGGCAAGTGTCTTAGCCACTATGCTACCAGAGCTCCCAAATATAGATTACTAAATAACTGATATTTTTTAAGTAGATTGTCAAATCTTTCTTCTGAAGATCACTATCACTTACCTTTCAGTTATTAATAGCCAAGAGCTGAATCATTTATCCTATCCAGGGACTACTACATAGTCTCTGGGTAGAATGGCTAACATCCAAAATATAGACAACTCCAACAGCTGGCAAGGATTTACAGCAACAAGAACTCTCATTTACTGCTGGTGGGAATGTAAAAATGGTACAACCACTTTGGAAGTTATGTTGCCAGTTCTGTTAAAGCTAAACATAATCCTAACATATTATCCAACAATTGTGATTCTATATAATAATCCAAGAAGTGAAAATTTATGCCAAATAAAAGACTACACATGGATGTTCATGGCTATATATATATATGTATATATACATATGTGTGTGTGTGTGTGTGTGTGTATTTGCCAAAAATTGGAGGCAACTAAGATGTTTTTCAATAGATAAATGGATAAACAAACTTTGATATCCATAAACAGGTTAGTAATTGGTAAAAAAAAAAAAAAAAAAA
>NW_006938522.1:0-455 GCF_000298275.1 Orycteropus afer afer | reverse complement strand
CCATAGGGGGTTTTTTTTTTTTTTCACTAGTTATTTTATTATTATTATTATTGTTTTGTGATTTAAATGAAAGTTTACACAGAAAATTAGTTTTCCATTCAATAATTCATACACAAATTGTTCTGATATAAGCTACGATCCCTGCAATGTGTGAGCACTCTCCCCATTTCCACCATTGGTTCCCCATATCATCTAGTTTCCCTGGCCCTCTCTGCCTTCTCATCTTTTTTTTTGGGCAAATGTAGACCTTTTGGTCTCATATAGTTCATTGTTCTAAGGAGTACATTCCCATTCCTTACAGGTGTTACTGTTTATTTTGTAGACAAGTCTATTATTTGGTTGAGATGGGCTGTGGAGTGGTTTCAGTTCCACACTGAATGGATGACTTAAGACAGTAGTTCAGGAGTTCCTTCAGTCTATCCAATCAGTAAGTCTGTTTTTTTTTTTTTTTTTTT
>NW_006938521.1:0-2218 GCF_000298275.1 Orycteropus afer afer | reverse complement strand
TCTGGCTTCCTGGCTTTTAAACCCCTTTCTCATGCTCTTCCCGCTTGCTACTTCGGGCGTCCCTGAGTTGTCTCTCCTCACCTGTAAGCCTGGGTCCTACCCTAAGAAAATCTAACTTAATTGGTTTAGGGTGTGTCCTAGATGAGGGTTTTTTTTTTTTTTTTTAATATACTTCCCAACTGATTATTCCAATGGGCATCAAGCTTGAGGGCCACCGTCTAAGAGGTGACACGCTCAGGGGGATCTGCAGGTGTCCTGGAGGGACGCTTGATAAGTTTAAGACAACCCAGAAGTATTAAGTTAAGCATGACCATAGCCCAAGATGTTATTGTGAACAAAGAGGAAATCGGGTAGTGCCGAGAGGATTGTACATGCTGGTATTAAAAAGGATTAGTGACTGGTGCTAACATATGCAAGATTCATTCACTCATTTTTAAACAAACTTTTCTAGAAAATCTGTAAGAGATAGACAATTATCTAGGTGCCATGATTACAAAGGTAATAAAACATCATCCTGCCTTCAAGGAATCCAGAGACTAAATTTCCTAATTCATAGTTATCATAACTACAAATTTTCTCAGTCTCCTTACTCTCTGACTCTCAGTTTTCACAGCTGTGAACATTTCATTCTGAACTTCTCCATCATCATTGCAAACACTGAAAGGTAATTCCCCACCCCCCTTTTTTTTTCTCCTAGCCTAAGCTAGAGTATGTTTGTTGCTGTTGTTAAATACCATTTTTCTGACCCTCTTAACAGCACCTAATAACAACAACAACATTTTAGCAAACATGATATCCTTCTCTAGGTACATACATGTCCCTTCTGATAATATGTCCAAAGTATGTCAGAAAAAGTCTCACCATCCTCACATCTAAAGGAGCATTTTGAGTGTACTGCTTCCAAGACAGATTATTCTTAAGACAGTCCATGGTATATTCAATATCCTTTGCCAACACTTTATTTCAAAGACATCAATTCTTCTTTGGTCTCCCATATTCATTGTCCAGCTTTCCTATGCGTATGAGACAATTGAAAATATTATGGCTTGAGTCAGGCACAACTTAGTCCTCAGAGTGACATCTCTGCTTTTGAACACTTTGAAGAGTTCTTTTGCAGGGGATTTGCCCAATGCAATGTGTTGTTTGATTTCTTCACCACAGTCTCCATGGATGTTTATAGTGGATCCAAGTAAAATGAAATCCTTGATGCATTTAATATTTTCTCCATTTATCACAATGTAGCTTATTGCTCCAGTTGTGAGGATTTTTGTTTTCTTTATGTTGAGCAGTAATCCACACTGAAGGCTGTAGTGTTTGATTTTCATCAGTAAGTGCTTCAAGTCTTCTTTGTATTCAGTAACCAAAGTTGTGTCATATGCATATCACCGGTTGTTAATGAGTCTTCCTACAACCCTGATGCTGTGTTCCTCTTCATACACTCCAGTTTCTCAGATTATTTACTCAGCATGCAGATTGAATAAGTATGGTGAAAGAATACAACAATGACACACACATTTCCTGATTTTAATCCACACAATATCCCTTTCTTGTGTACCTACAACTACTTTTTTGTCTATGTACCGGTTCTGTATGAACAAAATGAAGTGTTCGGGAGTTCCAGTTCTTCCCAATATTACCCACAATTTATTATGATCCACATAGTCAAATGCCTTTGCATAGTCAATAAAACATAGGTAAACATGTTTCTGTTGTTCTCTGCTTTCAGCCAAGATCCATCTAACATCATTAATGATATCCCTCTTTCTATATCCTTTTCTGAATTTGGCTCGAATTTCTGGCAATTCCCTGTCAATGTACTGCTGCAACTGTTTTTAAATTATCTTCAGTAAAATTTTTCTTGTGTGTGATATGAATGATATTGTTTGATAATTTCTGCATTCCATTGAATCACCTTTCTCTGAAATGAGCATAAATATAGATCTCCTTCAGTTGGCTGGCAAGGTAGCTGTCTTCCAAATTCCTTGACATACACAGTGAGTGCTTCTAGCTTTGCATCTGTTTGTTGAAACATCTCAGTTGGTTGTTGTTGTTGTTGTTAAGTGCCGTCGAGTCATTTCCGACTCATAGCGACCCCATGCACAGCAGAACGAAACACTGCCCGATCCCGTGCCAGCCCCACAATCCCTGCTATACTTGAGCCCATCATCGCAGCCACCTTATCAATCCATCTCCTTGAAGGCTTCCCCCTCTTTCGTCG
>NW_006938520.1:846-2309 GCF_000298275.1 Orycteropus afer afer | reverse complement strand
CTGCTTAATTACTAATATCCCCTCCTCTCTCTATCAAAAGCTTTCTGGTTTGGACAATCAATTATCTGATCACTCTAACAATCACGAACAATTGTCCAATTGTCTGTTTCACCTTTTAGACAGTAAATTCCATGAGGTCAAAAACTGTATCTTTTTCACAGCAGCATCTGCGAAAACATCTGGCACAGAGGAGACACTGTACTTTTGTTAAATAAAGAAATAAATGTACTTATGTATTGCAAAGCATGTATTCTCACTAGCATATTTATTTGGTTCCAGGATTTGATATTAAAAAGCAAAATGATGGTCAAAATGTTTTTTTAATTATGTATTTCACCACTTGATTTTAAATACATATTTTGAAAGAGGAGGTAAGATTTTCAAGTTCAACTTCAAACTACACACATATATACAAGCTACCTTCTCACAAGAGGGAACAGTTATTATTTCAACATATCCACTAGCAGCAAATTTCCCAGCAGTGATGACACATTTGTCAGGACTCACACATACACCCACCCTAGACTATGGCCAGAGGCATATGCTCACACAGGGTGGATAATCAGGGATATGGTCAACAGCTAGGTAACTGGTTTTCTTCGTATGAAGTAAAAGGCCCATTTGCCAACCAATCCTGGCTTCAGATGCATTATTAGGCCTTACCAAAGTAAAACAAACAAACAAAACCTGTTTTTTAGAAAATGTTTTCCTGAAGATACTTACATCAGATAAATTTGGTTCATCAAGTTCTTCCACTCTGCTCAAATTAGGTGCTCCATACCGATCGCTAATTTCAGCTAGTGTTTTCCCTAAGTCTGCTGTTGCTTCCTGTAATCATGAAGTTAATTTTTAGTTGATTTTGGTAAGAAATTTCTAAATTGCAATGTCAAATTAAACAGAGAATTCTAAGACTAAATGTTAAAACTAACAAGAGGGGGTTCCGGTAAGATGGTGGACTAGGCAGAGAGACTGCACAGACCCTCTTCAACAAAGAAAAGGGAAACCAATTAACACAGACACAGAAGATAACCCTGGACCCCAGAGTCTTGAAGGGAAGGATATAGAAGTGGGCTAAACCCCAACTAGCAAAAGAATTTGCATGACAATACCAAAAAAGGAGACAGACAGAGCTGCGGTCTGGCAGCGATCCTGACAGCACGGCACAGACAGCTTGGAGAGTGCCCAGTGGTGGCAGGACCTAAAAATTAACCTAAAAATCAGCCCTGCTAGCCAGGGACTGCACAGAGGACTGCTCTGGTGGCTGGAGAATAAACGGAGAGGGTGAAGAGAAACATGGGATGAGCTGTGGACTTTTGCCTGTCCAGAGGATGCTGCCATTTTGAATGATTACAAGCAGCTTGACCATTTTGGATATTTAAAGAGACAGTGCTCTTGCAGATTCCTGGGGCTTAAGAACAGGTTCTGCTTGCCAGCAACCCCAAGAATACTCCAGACCTGCAAGA
>NW_006938520.1:0-480 GCF_000298275.1 Orycteropus afer afer | reverse complement strand
TATTAATAATACTTTTGTCCTTTTTACTATTATTCTAATTCTTCCCCTCCTGGTTTTCAGCTTTTTCTCTTTTCCCTGTTCCTGGTTGAATTTTTTTTTTTTTAATTCAATTTTTCCCTCTTTTTTTCTCATGGTAAACCACATTCTTTGTTTTTCTTTTTGTACTTTTCCTATTTTTTTTCTCCATTACTCTCCTTCTTTACCTTTTTTCTCTTAGTGCCCTATCACCAGATATTGCAGGTTTTCTTGCTTTTTTCTTCTTCTTTTTCCATTTTTTCTTTTTTGGTTACTATTCCTGTGTGATTACATGGTGTATATTTTGTCCATAGGCTTTTACTTTTTGATTGTTATTCAATTGTAATTTTTGTCTAACTGAGTGGGAGATAGCAACAGTCTCTATAAGACACAACTACACCCACACCTCCTGCAACTTCACTTACTGAGTGAGAGCCACTACCTTCTTCTCCACCAATGGGCCAA